>NW_022280133.1:717089-718625 GCF_004355925.1 Anarrhichthys ocellatus
CCCCCCCCCCCCCCCCCCCCCCACAGCTCATTCAAAAGCCGCGAGAGCATACAACAAGACAAAAACAGCCATCGGGGGATACATCGAGAATATCCCAGTATCCCAGCATGGGATTTCATCATCAAATCTTATGTCATTATGTGAGAGCGTTGCACAGCTCACATACGGATCCCATGTCTGACTTACACAAGGCAAACAGGAAGTAAGACAGGGAGCTGTTGTCGTACCTTGCCACACGTGCACAGACCCCGGTTGAGAAAGGGAAGTATACACTGCTGTCGTATGGCCCTTTAATTCAAACACAGAGCCGCCTCTGTCTGTCCGCAGGTTCAAAAGAGATAGAGAGAAGGGAGAGGGTGTTGGTTGTGTGTGTGTGTGTGTGTGTGTGTGTGTGTGTGTGTGTGTGTGGTGGGGGCAGGAAAAGGTACCTAAAGCTTGTACATGTTGTATATTTGCTAGTGTGTATGTTGGCCAGTGTATCAACCTCGTTCTATACACTGGCACACACTGCAATTTGAAGCCGCCACCATTGTGCCTTACACTGTGCCAGCCACATGGCTTTGTAACCGGTGCTGCTTGTCCTCAGTGCATATATGATGTCCAATGCCACTGTTGAAAAAAAAAAAAGCCCTTAACATTGTCCAACATCCTTTTTACTGACTTCTTTCGTATCGCTTCCACTTTTCTCATCAGGTACGAAGAAGCCTGACGTCATTTCTGTGAAAACTATTTTTACAAAGTCACATGTAAATCCTGTGAGAGTAATAAATGCTCCTCAAAATTCCTCAATTAAATTTCAGTAAATGTAACTGCAGGTTATGTAATCTCTCCTTTAAAAAAATATATAAGCAGGTTTCTGTTTCAAAATGATACCTTGCCTTAAAAGCTCTCATATTACCGTCGTGTTTATTTGTGTGATGATGCTGTAATTAACACGTTAGCCCCGGACGTGTTGCCTGTTTGACATTGCGTCTGACATTGAATCTGGCGGTAGACAACCGCTCAGAGGCATGTGATGAGTATGCCGGCGAGAGGCTGGTCTAGACTCCAGGCGACACACCATATGATATTGATTATCTTTTGTTTGCCTATCTCTGCAGCTCCTTGCCCTAAAGGACTTGACTCACATTATTGTCTGGCATGAGGCTCTATAACTCCAATTTAGCGAGCTCTGCACTGTTGAAATGTGTCCATGCCATCCCATAACGAGGCAGCTACACATTGCACTCATGGGTTTCAGTGACGCAAACTTTTTTACGAGAAATAATCTTGTTGAGGTAAATGTGCCACCGATCCTCAGATCTTGGTATCACAAAAACAAAAGGAAATTTGAGATGTAAGGTAATTTAAGTAAAAAGAATATACACAATCACTTAAAAAGATGTCAGGGCAGTACAGAAAACATTTTTTTTGTGTACTGAAAAACTGAATCTGTAACTTGTCTTGCTAGATTTGATTTCTCTCCCTCTCTTTTTTTTTCATCATGTCCATGTGTATGTGAGTGTGTGTGTGTGTGTGTGTGTGTGTGTGTGTGTG
>NW_022280133.1:718635-801974 GCF_004355925.1 Anarrhichthys ocellatus
GCAAGTGAAGATGCAATTTTACTCTCATGTGCTTACACATGGTTTCCAACATTTCTACAAAATTTCATTTTAAGAATATTTCCATAACTTGAAATTGTAGACAACTTTAAAAAGTTTACAACGTATCCCATTCCCAAGACACAAAAGTCAAAATCACTTTTCCAAAACATGGTTTTGAACGACAGTTTCGGCTCCCTGACAACTATGAACCTGCATGAAATAATCTGATGAAGCATTTGTATTTGTGCTCCTCAGGTTGTACACTGTTGTGTTTTAAAGAAAGACATAGAATGAAGATGGGCCTGCGCCAGATTATGGCAAGATGGAATTTTTTGTTGGCATTTGAAAAGTACCTCGGGACAAAGAGTAAACACACGGACATGAGTAAATTTAGGTGACTCCCAGTGTCACTTGTTTCTCTGCAGCTTAAAGCCCAGGACTATTGACAGTCCATGAAACATGATTTCAGCTGGTGGAGCTATAGAGGTCAGGACCCATATTACCTGCTTTGCAGACACTTACAAAATCAGAAATAGTACTATATCTAAAACCTGCTCACACACCCACTCACCTAACCTTCACCTCAAACACTCTCACTCACCATCATACCCACCTCCACACTCACTTCCCTGTCTGTACGGAAAAGTTGAAATTGATATTGCCACTACTACTAATAGTACTACTGCAACTGTTACTGCTATTACTGCTGTTGAAGCTGACCACAGTAGTAGTTGTTGTGGTTCACACTGTCAGGACAAAGATCAGCAATCCAGTGATTCAGTGTTGTAAGTAAATTTGGGGGATTTTCTAGAGACAGATTAAAGAAAGAATGGTAAACACCTATGTCGGCCCGTCTGAAACACAGCCTTTCTAAAATTCTAGTGTCTAAGCCCAAACTGAGGTAACCTTGTTTACATCAGTGTTGAGCAGCAGAAGACATTATACTGCCTTCATTTTCACATAGCTGTCAAACTATGTAGGAGGCATACTAGTAGTTCTAGTAAACTGATCTGTTGTGTAAAATAAAAATATGTATGTGCGAAATATATTTCTATTTAAAAAAGATAAAGTGGTCTGTGAATATGTGTTTTACACCCGACAGCTGTAATGACCAAAATGAATATTCTGCTTATACCCTTACCCATCACTGGCTGCCATTAAAGGTAATCAGGGTTACATTTTTCTCACCTCACGCTTCGGAGCTTTTACTGGCGAGAGGATGTCTCCGAACATCACTTTTTGTTGTGGTCGGTGGTCCTCAGAGATAAGTCATCTTCTAAAAAAGTGATATCCTTGTCAGGTTGGCTCTTACTTAGCTCGCTACTCATTACAAATAAAGCTGCATGGCTAAGTGTGTGCAAGCTGTCATTCCAACCAAACAGGTTGAAGCTGAAGCAGTTAACCGCCTGCTGTACACCGGCCGTTAGTTAGAAACCTGCATACATGGCGTGATGAAGTGAACAGTGCATACTAATATACAAATCACACTTTAGGCTGACTGAGCCTTGTATTGGTTCTCCATTCACATCAATTTAGTTTACATTTACCATCTTTATATGGTAAATACAATGCACAGCATATTCACTTCGAAGTTGGTCTGCAATTGTGAAACTTAACAAATAGTTGTTTCGCAGCACACTAAACACACACAAGCAGACATCTTGAGTTACCCTGCACTTACCCTGATCTTGCTAATTATATCCAAGGCGTGTGTGTTTGTGTGTGCCTGTGTCCGCGACTGTGTGTTTGACTTTCCTACTTATGCCACAGACAGCTGTTGTTTGTATTGCCCCGAGTGCTTGAAGCGACTTTGTAATTAGGCCTATCTGTGTTTTACTTTACTCCAGTGATGTGTGTGTGTGTGTGTGTGGGAAGAGAAGCACGACCCCTCCCCACCTCCAACGCCACCAGCACCATGCCAATTCCCAACACCCTACCCACCCCCAATCGTTTCTGCAAAGTCGAGCCTGAAACATCCACACACACACGCACAGCTCCGGCCAGTAACAATAGCTCCGACACAGAAGCCATGTTCAAAACAGCTGACATTGGAAAGTGCCAGTTTGTGACCTCATTCCGAAAGAATTGAGGATGTATAGGGTGTATGTTTATGTGGAATCACACTGAGACAATATTCATCACAGTCCACTGGCATATCAAAGCTGCTCGTACACACAGAAACCTGTTGCCCCGAGCAGCAAACCTGCCAGCTAATCTATTTAAAATCAAAAGGAGAGTTAGCAAAGTTGCTGAATCAGGATCGTTTTAAGTGTTTCGTATTATCTCGAAGACTTGAAGAGGAAAGTTTGAGTTGAAAAACACGGGGCTCAAATAGGAAGGTGAGGGAGGAAATCATGGCAAGGCATGCATTTCTTTTTTTTTTAGCAAGATGGGGGATGGGTGGCTTTTTAGATTGTCCCTCCTCCCTCTTCCTCTGTCTTTTTTTTCTCTTCCCTCTCATCTTTGTTCAAGGGCTGCCTGGCTAAAACAAGCCGCCCCTGCACACTGAAGGAAAGTCATAATAAATGAGTCAAAAGTGGTCGGCAAAACATTGTCACTGACTGTGAGTTGGTGTGTTTGCTTGAGATATTGTAATTATTATTTTGTGGTGGTGGTGGAGTGTGTGTGTGTGTGTGTGTGTGTGCGTGTGTGTGTGTGTGTGTGTGTGTGTGTGTGTGTGTGTAAGTGTGTGTGCATATGGAAATGAGTTGGTGTGGTGTCAGGGGAGTTGCAGTAAAGTGAGCACAAATGAATGACAAAACATACACACATATTTAGACATTTAAAAAGATCAGAAGCAAAACCTGTATTGCTTTGTTACATTACAGCATCGTTCTTACTCTTTTTTATTCCATTCTGCAATGAATGATACATTTAAAAAAGACTCACAAAAACATTTACCATCGTCATCATCTCTCTTTTTTCCTCCTCCCCTTCATCACCATACTACAAGTAGCTCTGGTGTATCTCCTGGTTTAATGACCACTGATGACGCACAAACACAATTTCCATCTATATGCTTGTGGGTAGGCAGGGACACACAAAGGCTCTCACTGAAAACCCCTCTCTCTCTCTCTCTCGCTCTCTCTCTCTCTCTCTCTTTCTCTCTCTCCGTCTCCCTCTCACAAAGCCTGCATGCCTCTCATTTGTAAATCACTTAAAAGCATGACAAATGTGCATTGGAAGTTTCAGAGCGTCCCTCTTGAAAAGTCTCTCATTCGCACCTCTTCTCCGATACACCGCCGCATTGTAATAACTAGGAATATAGCTTGGCGTTTAGACGCATTGGTTATGGTCACTTAATTGCTATCGAGATGGTGGCAGGTCAGTGTGATTCGGCTGATTACATTCAGAGGTTCTAGTAGCTGAGCAGAAAAGGAGTTTTGTAGTTGTGAAATGATTTGAGAGCCAGAGAATGTTAGACTGAAATCCAAAACAAAGGAGTCTTGTCCACAACACTAATCCCACAGGAACATTTCTGCCACAGACTGGGAATTACTCTGTATTTCAATCATGTGATGGGCCATCAAGCAGGGGGTTACAGCATTGTCTTGTGTGTTTGGGTCTGAACTGATAGCCAGCGGCAAGGAATTTACCACGATAGTATTTTACAATCGAGGTACTAAATGAAATGTAGTGTATTTCATCATGTAAAGGGATCGTCTTATTAATAGAAAAATAAGAGTACAGGAAAGGGAGGGGTAATGCATTTACAGCACTGTTTTCTAAATGATCCACCAGTTGGAAGATTTCGAATGGGTCACTAGGGGTCACAAATTAAGTACCACTGCAGGGAAACAAATATACGTATGTGTTCATTAAAAAGAATATATAGGAAGAGAGGTTTTGGGTCGACATTGACTTTTAGTCCCTGGTCTGTATATTCATTATCTTTGAGAACACAAATATGAACCATTTCACGTAGAGAAGGACAAATATCGACAAGGCAAAATCTTAAACTGTCAGGTTCACTTTTCCACTTCTTAGCCCAGTGGAACATACAGACAGTACATTGATCAAGTGCTGCACTATGGTACCATTTTGAGGAAGTTGTACTACTCTATACTTCTAATCCACCACATTTCAGAAGGCAATGTTGTACTGTTTTACCCCACTACATTTATTTGTCAGCTATAGTTACTGGTTACTTTAGATAATAAGATGTTACATAAAACATGCAATAAAGATTATAACTAAGGGATTAAACCAGTGGTTTCAAACCTCTTTGGCTTGTGACCCCGAATGTAAAAGTTCTAAGAGTTCTAAACTTCTCAGATGGTTTCATTAAGATAATTGTTTGTCGCCCAAATAGGGGAAATTATTTAATATTATATATATTTTTTAAATCAAGTCTTTTTTGTTGTCCTCCCTATCCCATGAATCATCTTGTGACGCTTCAGACTTTTGTCAACATTTTTAACTGTTTCACCACTGGCTGGTAGACAAAGCCCTAATGTAATTACACGATTAAAAATATGTAACCACACAACTGTCTGTCTACAGACTAGACAGTTATTACAGACACAGGATGAGACTTTGGTGCCAGTCCTTGCGTCAAACAAAGACAAACTCCTAAAATGCTGGACTTACTCTGAAAAAGTTTTAGTCACAGGTGGTCCATGATCTCTTATATGTGCTTCAATGTTACTGGGATCACAACTTCTACAGTTTAGTGTGTGTTTGTTCAAAACCCAATTGACAAATAATACAAAATGTTGAATGATACTAAAATGATGTCTGCCATAATAGATGTTATTATCAACAATATGGTCACAGCTTCAGCTTATTTATAGATCACTGCGGGTTTGCTAACCCATTATAATATTTCTTAGTTATAGGTTGTGACCACGCTGACACTGTGAATTATGTGTTTTGTCATTTGTTTTACAAGCATGTAACATAACAAAAAACACTGGTTAGCTAACGATTTGGCTGCCAAGCAATAGTTGCTATCCTGACATAGAAACCCTGACAAAAGAGCAACACATAGAGGAATCATGTTGCACAGCAATTGACTACTATATGGAACTCCCCCAGGTCACTAAGCATGCGTTTTATTCTCAGAAGCCGTAAAATATAGTAGGGAAGTCTGTGTTGTTGCTTTCACTTCACCTTTTTTTGTGTTATCTCTGTCTTAATGAGACAAATGAGCCACGTTCTCCTTGAGCTCAGCTTGCAAACTGACGGCGGAAATAAGAAATCATTTTGTCTGATCTATACGCTGTTTGAGGAGGAGCGGTATAGCTCTTAGGCCTGACAATTTAAACTGATACAGCCATCACATCTTTATGATCCAACAATAAATATGCTCTCATGAAAAATGAATGAGGTATACTTTGTCAAAGGATACATTATTTATCTCTGCACGAGGTTTCAACACCTCCATTAAGCGTCTGGTCACTCCCTCTAGGGCTGTTATGCCACTTCAGCACAACACACACAGTGAAAGGATTCCACGTCACATCAAAGTTTTCAGCCTTTATTTCTGCACTTTGGGGCCTTTGTCCTCCGAAACAACTGCACATGTGCACGCCTCTGCTCCCACACCACCACCACTCTTGTGTCTTTGTATCAGACCCCTGCCTCATGCCTATTGTCATGTTAATGACCTGTTTGCTCTGTTTTGCAGGAGCCCACCATCCATCAAAGCGCCTCCCAGCTTTTCATCTCACACAGTGCGTCTCCTACCTGTAATTAGGTTTGGGCGAGGGAGAAGATGGATTTTGTTAGCACCCTGCAGAGGGAAAAGAAGACATTAGGAAGACTCCATGGCTGTTCTGGGACCAGCCTTTAATGGTGTCTAATTGATCTGAGCTGCTATGGGGCCATGGCTTCATGTGGTAGGAGGCTGATTATCCTTATGTGTCATCCTCAGCGCACGAGCATTAGCTCAGCGCTCGGGCTTTTACAGTCTGACGAGGTGGGTGCACGTGTGCGTGTACATATATACAGGTGTGCGAGATGATGTGTGGGCAAATATCACTGTCATTTCCATGTGCTCTGCATCTGTGTGACTGAAAGGTGAAGGGGGGGGGATCCTGTTTGTGCTTGTGTCTGTGTGTGCATCACATTCAGGCAGTCACAGATTCGTATGCACCGTATTCTTGTGTGTACAAACGGTGACTGCGTATGTGTGTACTTTTTTACAAGTGTGTGCGTGTGTTTGAGGGAGAGGCTGCGCTGCGGTCAGAATAATTTAACGTCCAGATGTGCTGAAGCTTGGGGGAAATCGATACAGACGATGGCTCCCAAGCAGGTGATGAGCATACTGTCATAATGCAGTAAGGATGGAGAGGGATTAATATTTAACGGTAATCTGGACTGAACAGATGGACGTCCATAAAAGCGTTGAGGAGCGAGAGGATGAATTCATATCAAGGCCAAGTTACCAAGGTAAACAGCAATATAACTTAAAATAATTAACTAGTGTTTAGATTACGGCTTGTAAAATGACTATGTAATTATTCAGCACAGGGCACAGGGTATCAATAAAACACTTATTTCGAACCTATATATCAGTGAAAGGGAAGAAGAGAAATGTTTAGGGAATAAAGGGGTAACAACCATGTGCTAATAAGGACTTAGAAGATATATGACAATGTTAGCATGTTTTAAATCACTGTTTGAAAAAATTGTATATTTTTGTTTTTTATAAAATAAGTTAAAGTGTGTAGTTTAGCTCCGTTTCATAACAAAGTTCATAGTCATAGACATATGCTGTTTGTGTAATTCTTTGATATGTAATAAAAAAGTACTTACCTCCATAAATGCAAGTGTTGTTTTCCGTACTTCACTTGCACCAGCAGGTGTCTAATGAGTATTTCCTGTGTACTCCAGTACCCGGTACCCATGTACTCATCGAAAGCATGTTATTGAAAAGATAAGATTACATGAGGGATGGGATTACATGAACCTGGTTACATTACAAGCACTTAATCAGACAATTCTCTTCTATTAAAAGTGTCCCTTCGTGACAGCGTATGAACACAAATATAAGTATGGAAGGAGCCAATGTAAAAGTGATTTTCTGTACGTGTCTACTTCCACGTGTTATATACTGTGGGGACATCCATGCTGCTCTGCTGACCTTCAGCATGAAATGAAAAGTGTCTGATGCCTCTGGTGTGTTTGGAGGGGCTTTCTCTTTCCGAAGATGGACAGCCATGCATTATTGATTACAAAACACTCCTGCAATGCTATTTCATCTTTCCAGCACAGCTGACCGTAAAATGGGCTTTACCTTTTTTCCGGTTTAGTTTTTATTAATGTGTGCACCTTTTGGATTGGCTGCATTCTTTTTGTGTAATGCTCCCCCCCCCTTTTTTTTTCTCTCACCCCCTTTCCATATAACACCCAGTGGGAGGCTTAACGGTAGATATGCAGAAACAACTCCCTTATCTCCACATAGAGAATTGCGAAAGTCAAAAGACAAAGGTAGGCAAAGACACACCAGTGTGGAACAATGGATGGTTAAAAATACAACCTAATGGTTATCACACCAACTCTGTCACACCTAACAGCATTTATTTGACAGTATTTTGAGCTTTGCAGTACAGCCGTTATTAAAACACACACTCGAGCAGTGAGGCCCTTTGAGTGCATATCAAGCACAAGAATGTTCACATAGTGTTTATTGCACAGGATGCGCATATGCTGTATGTTCACACCTCAATGAACATGTTAAATGCTCGCAAACTCTAAACCTCTAATTCCTCTGTCTCACTGTGCCCTACTTGTGTAATTTTAATATTCATGTGATTGCTTGTTTATATTTAATCTTCATGTTTCTGGCTCCTCTTTTGTAGCTGCAACATGCAAAAGGTTACATAACATGCTTCATTTTTTTTCAATTTTACAATAAAGCATGAAAAGTCTTTTCGCAAGGGCCAAAAGCTTCTGAACTAAAGCAGAGAGCCAGCAGACCAGCGAGTGTTGCTGAGCGTGGCCTTACCTCCCCGGTGCCCTGTTGAGGATGGTCACCGGGGAGGACGCCCATGGCAACCACGGCTGTCAGATGCTGTTTCCACGATAGCCGAAGAATGATTGGTTTCGTGGATCCGGACTGCGCTCTGCGACAGCGCAGTGGGAGACTCTGCCTCACCTGGGAGAAGAAACACTGGCAGGATGGGAAATGTTACTGAACAAGGTCGTTCCAAGGGTCATTGTAAGACCTGTCACCCCCGCCATCAAGGAATCTACAGCCCGGCCTCATGCTACATTCAGAGAATATTGTGTCTGAATTTATCTTTTGTTTTGAGATGGAAGTCCGACTTGGGCTTTGTCTGCCCTCTGCGTGAGGTGGTGGTGAATCTGCAGACAACAATGTCCTGGTTTGAAAGGGGAAATGCAGAAGCCAAAATCAGCAAGGACACCCTCCAGGCTGTGATTGTTTCTGTTCTAACTGTGAAGTCTGGTGTCATTGAATTGCAGTGGAGGCTTCTGACTGTACAGGAGCTTTTTTTTCTCTAGATACCTCATCTGCAAAGTGCTGCAAACAAGCACCGCATTTTCAAGTCTGACTCATGTCTAGCCCGGTCTGTGGAAAAGCGTAGCCAGTATCATTGATGTCAGTGATGTTGGTGAGGCTTGTTACCATGAACAACAAGGCTAGAGATGTAACTCAACAACCCCGGCTCCCTCTCACACTCTCACAGTTTAGCGCGTCTCCTACAGAGGTGGGCTTCCTGACAATCCCACTCCCAGAGTCCGTGACAATTTTAATGATTGATCACTCTCCTCTTGACTGCGGTGAGAGGGAAGAGAGCAGACCGCAGAGCAAAAAGAAAGGGAGAGGGAGAAAAGAGGGGCGTGGACAAACCCACAAGGTCAGAGTGATGTCCAGCCTTTTGTTTTCAGTGGTGAGATCAGTGGCCCGTGCAGCCGCGAGGGGACAGGCAGAGTAACTGGCAGCCTGGCAGGAACAGATGTTCTTACACAATGAACATGTATTTTGGTTGGTTGCTTATTCACTAAAAGTCGAGGGGCTGACGTCCCATTTTTAGATACAAAGACGAATACAGCAGAGAGTCAAGGCTTCCCACCTGTAGGCCCATATCAGGGTAAAATGTTGCTGAGGCAATCAGGCTCCGGTAGGATTAAGTCCTGCATCTATGGGCGTCTATTTATTTATGGGCAAGATATATGATAATATGGGATTTTTCAACATTTTTAAGAGGTCAAACACTATTTTTTCCTTGATGGTTAGCATTAGTTTCTCTGTTCAGACAAAGTGGCTATTTCTATTATAACTTATAATTTTATTCCGAACTGGATGTTTCCTTGATGGTTCCTTGAAGCATTACACTGCACTCCAGACAGTTTACACAACACTACATGCAACTGCAGTATGCGACGTGCTATATTTAGTTGGTACTTTTGTTCTTAATGGAATATTTGCCATCTCTTATCTACTAGCTCACCAAACAATTGCCCCATGTGAAATGGAAAATTTAGTTTTTTCCAGTTCCTTTGTGTAACTTGACACTGGTGGAAACAGTAACTTGTGGCCCATCAGATGGGACATACAGGTTTGAACCAAAGTTATTTCAATTGAATGACTGAATGATAACACTACACTCCATCACATCTGCAGATACTGTAGCCCAGAGTAGACACTTTTAAAAATAGATCTGGGGTCAGGGTCAAATTAAATCTTTTAATGAAACAAACATGAACATAAATTCTTGGACTTTCTTGTTTTTGACAATCTAAAAAATGTATGGTATTCCACTAGTGGCATGACAAGATTGAACCCTGTGAGATATACTGTATTTATATTTGGTCACCAAGATGATAGAATAAATTTACCTTCACACATCAATACACACAGTGTTTTTGTTTCAATCAATCTGGACATCAATACCCTCATTCTTGCTTTGTTTTAACACACAGCCCTGCTCCATAGTGGTCTGTATTCTATATTTGTGTGAATTGAAAACATGCATTCTCTTGACTTCCTGTCATTGTCAATGTATAAAAGAGATGTTGTCAATACCAACACCAGACTCCAAACAACCAAGCATTTCAAATGAGGCATGGAGTCATAAACATGACCTAACTCATCCTGTGTGCATTTGTGTGTGGGTGTGTGAGCTGCCTGTATGTCTTTCTGATGGAAGGTAAGATCAGTTTCTTGTGTTCGGTAAGATATTCACCACATACCAATTTGCTGGGAGTCAATAACTCATTCAGGTCCAGAGGAGATCTGAGTGAAACACACAGTCTTTCCGGCTGTTTGGATTAGGGGCACAGACCTAAACAGGAACACCAGCACAGCCAGTTTATTGGCATCTCCAGGATTATTGGCCCATAAATAACCAAAGCCATTCATAGCTCATTGCCTCCCTCTGCTGGTGTTAGTGGACAGTAAAGTCATTTTACAATGTGCCTCATACCGTCTTAATAAAATCAATGATATTGTCTATGGCACACAGTTGTGAGTGCTAAACTAACATATCACACTTGTGCCTTATACCCCTAAGGGCTTTAAACTACAAAATGGGTGAGTTTACAGTCACCTTATCATACTGTATTTTATGGTATTTTGTATTTGCTATGCTATCAGTAATATTTCAGTAATATATCTATAGGTAGTCTACATTATGAGTCAGTGCAATCAATACTGACATTCATATCTGGTGTTTTCTCCCCTATATGTGGTACCTTACCATTAATATTCCTCTTGCAGTATAGTGTTTGTAATACTGAGGATAAGTTACTCTCTGTCTAGTATAATTAACATAGTCAATTACTCTTTAATCTAGGTTATTGAGTGTGTATGTGTGTGCGCGTGTGTGTGTGTGCGTTGGTAGTGGTAGTAAAGGAGGTGAAAAGAATAATTGAGAACAAAATCAATAGGAACAAGCTATCCTTTATCAATATCTTATTTGTTTACATTTTGCGAATAGTTTGATTTGACAGTTTCCTTTCATGGGTATATTTTTTATGTTTACTTTCAGACAATATTTACTTTTGACAGTTTATATACTGTTGGTAGAGGGTTACGGTGCAAAAATGAGATATAGGCCCCTATTAATTATTTCTAATTAAACATTAAATTATTTCCGATTATGTGTAATTTTTCACATATGGTAGACAAAGCGGGTAATGATAAAGTACTCTCCTGTAGGGCCTTATTATTAATGTGCTTTGGTGGTGCATAGACCATTGCCAAACAATTTGCTAAGTCATATTCTCTACCTCAAACCTACAGAAAAACAATGGGGCTGTCGGAGATACAGTAGGCCTACAGCTAAAACAGCTACAGGTGGTATATCATTTACTGTAAAACAATACATTTATATATGTCCCTAACCTTTAGTATTTAAGTAGGGTATTTACAATAAATTATGATATTTCAGAACAACGAAAAGTATTAAATTACCAAACTAAACCGCCACTGAAGGTGTAGTTTATTTTATATAAATATAAAATGTATTAGTTATTCATAATTATAGAGCAACTCACTCCCTTATCAGTAGCATAAAACAAAACAAAAAGTTGATATTGAATGTCCACTTAAAGATGCAGGTACAATGAACTAAACGGTAGATGTCTCCCTACTCCGTGCAGCTGTGTGTCTGCATGGGTACGATGCTGTCTACAGATGACCGAATCGCCATTTTGAAAAGCAAATCGTTCACAGCACACCCGCCCTGAGTACTGGAACTATGCCGCGGGGCCGGCCTCGCAAACTGAGAGTTAAAAGCAACGACGAAACAGGTAACAAGTACCAAAATTCAACGAATAAAAAATACAGAATATGGGCTATCCAAATAACCTGCTATTATCGGTACAAACATCTCCGTGTCTTATATAATAAGACTTCAATGTAGTGTATATAGTCCCCGGATATAGTATTGCGGGTGGGCTTTGCTTTGTGCGGCGAAGGAGTGATTGAGGCGGAATGATATTAATAACGTTTCGGTGGCTCTTCTTATTGGCTTCCAGTCTAAATTGGTGTCCACGAGGGGAACAGCCACGGTCTCGTGTAGCGTTAGTCAGTGCACGGCTTTACTCTTAATATTCGTTTATTAGTAGTTCGCCGCTAGCTTAATGTTGCTAACTAGCTCGCCTTGCTACCGCTAGCTTCGAGGCTAACACGCCAAAAATGTTTGCCACTGTTGTTTTGATCCTGTGAGGCACGTTACCAGCGAGGCTGTGCAGATGCTGCTGATGGATCTGTTGTGCTGGACTAACGTGTTCAGAACCACTTCTCACATTCACGTGTTCACATGGCCCTTTACACATGTTGAGATGTGCTGCCGGTATGCATTCAGTGTGCTGGTATTTTGGTGTCATCATCGGAATATAATATTTATCTTTAGTTGTTATGACACATTAGCTGGATAACCCGAGCGGTATGTGAACCATCTGATTCTGCTGATAGATGTGGGCTAAGCTAACGTTAACTACTTGGCAACAAAATAGCATCACATTAGCGTTAACATTAGCTACACAGTAATTTCCCAGTGGGTTACTTTTCTATATGTAGCCGATGAATGGCTGTGACTGACAGACAAGATGGGCGTGACGCAACCAAACTGTTGAATATCTAACAGTTGATAAAAACACCTCATGTTCACAGACGAACACTAAACTATAGAAACTCGATCTACGTAAGACTGCAAATGCATTAGTTGTGGTCGCTGTCCGAGAGAGTGAAACCAAATTAAAAATATATTTATTTTCTAAGGTGAATTTCAACGTTATTTTACGAGCGAACCTCCATTATGTTCACAGACCTCATTTTAAGAAGAGATATTGCTGAAAATACTCGAAACTAGTATAGTGGTCGTGTCAAATTAATCCATACATGTATGCAACAAAAAAATGTAGCAGTCAAGCTTAAAAATGCAGAATATAAGAAACATACCAGCAGGCTCACTTCACAACTATTGCAGTCATTAGCCTTGATTAGCAAAGGCAACAACAAATAATGTGGATCTCATGAAACAAAACAACTGAAATGAAAATAACCTTCGAATACATTCTTTGGGATTATGTCTTTGAAGTGATATTTGCCTATTCCAATTAAATCTGAAACTGTGAACCTATTCCCCATTTTAAGAACCACTGGTTTCATATGGATGCCAAGTCACTAAATGTGTGTGTGTGTGTGTTTAGTATGCTACCGCATCAATATCTGCCACTACTTTAAAATGTCAGAGTGAGGATCGTAATATGATGAAGTGTATAGAAAAATACAGTTTGGATGCAGCTCTTTGGTTTTAGAGAGTTTTTTGAGGTATAAAAAGCCCTTGATCATGTTCTTCAGCTACTCCTGTCACAAGATAGCCTCTTGCACCAAATTAATACATTGAAGTGATCTCTCTTGTACTCAATCAGATGCAGATCCCAGTGCCAATAAGCGGGGGAGTTTCACTGATGGGGAACTCAAGGACAAGAAGTGCACAATATGCAGCCAGATCTTTACCACTGAGAGCCAGCTGCAGAGGCATCGCCGTGAACATGAGATCAACGATAAGGTGAGTACAGCGCACACGTGTCGGCCCTCGAGTCGGCGGCAGAACACGGTAGTTTTAAGCCTTTATTTATCCCATGAAGAGTATGCTTGCTCTCTATCATCAGCACATGTATTTGTATTTTTCTTACGATTCCACCCATTCAGATCTTGAATCAGGCCAGTGTAACCACATCCACTTCAGTAGAACCACATTATTATTATTATTATTATTATTATTATTATTATTAACCTCTCAACAGTCAGTTGAGATTGAAAAGCTAGTCTTCAGGGTAGTTCTTCGCAATTCTAAGCCAGGCCCCCCCCCCCCCGGATATAACAGAGTGGTTGTCACAGTGCAGCTGGGACGGAGGTTTGAGCTGAGAGCGTTCGAGCCCTTACAGGAGCCGTGAGATTCACCCGTGGGGTAGTTGACCTGTTATGGATTACCTTCACAAAGTACAACAAAAACTCAACTCTTCACCTGACTTTTGTGCAAGTGAAGAAGATAAATATGTCCCAGCTACGAGTTGGATATGGGCCAAGCTAGTGTCTTGCCGTCAAAGCTGGAGGTGTCCTGGATTTTTCAGCACAGGTGATTTCTTTACAACGTGGAAGTTTAAAGCTGCCATAAATGCCAATTGTTATTTGACAGATTTAGCACAGGTCTCAACATAGTCTGCCGATCACAACATTTGGTGCCAGCGGCTTCCAAAAGCTTTCTGCACTGTGCTGTTAACCAGTAGCTGCATGTTTCTTCATTCACACAGACACATCTGGGGTTATTTACTTATTTATTATTTACTTATGCAACACCACATTAGAGCCACAACATTCTGTATCACCACATGTTTTCAGTTAACAGAGCAAGATGCAAATAAGCAGAGCCTCAGTTGGGTTGATAAGGTAAACTACTGCTAAATAAGCACAACATGTCGTGTCATTTGCTCCTGAACTTTGAACAGCGGAAACTGTTGTCAAACTGCAACGGTACAGTCTTGGTTCCCGAATGAATGAAAAATCAATGTGGACGATAGTTACTGTCTGCATCAGTCATAATGCATTGAGTGGATTTGTTGTGAGCCGTTCCAGGCAGAAGTGAATTCAGTTACTTTGTTGCGTTGCTGCTCTGCTTTGTGTTGGTGCAGAGCACTTACATAGCAGAACTATAACTGATACTTTTCTATGAAGGACCAACGTTACTTAATGGTGCGGCCTCTCCCTCTCTGGTGCCCAATAAAAATGTTAAATAGCACAGCAAATATTATACCCCCTTCATCTCGCAGATGTTGAATCACAGCTGCAATTTCCTCTGCTGCAGTGTTTACCGGCCGGTAGTAATAAATCAGTTTCAGTGGCTGTTTGTCTGAATTTCATTCCCTCTTCCCATATTTTGTGGCCCTACATGAGAAAAAATCTTAAAATACATATTGCACTAACTCAAAAACATAAATCTTCATAGTTGGCATCCATCCGCTGATTCACCAGATGAGTCAGAGTGATGTGCGAACAGTGCTTTGTAATGGATGACAATCAGCATGTGTTAAGAGACACTGTGTGAAGGCGTATGATGATGTGTTTTCACTCTTCAGTGGCATACTTAATATGATAATGCATAAATAATGCGTGTTTTTAAAAGTACACACTATACAGAATACATGTGCATTAATTCATGGTAATGATGCAGATTTTTGTAGTCATTAATTCATGATTGAATATTTGTTGAATATTATTTGCTGATAGTTTTATGGCAACACATCTTTGTCCTCTCTCCCTTTTTTAAGATCCATCTGCACTCACTTTCCGTCTGCACTCACTGTCTCCCCCCCTCACACACACCACACACATAATCACAGACAAGTGAAGGGGCTAGGTCCTTCACTTCATGCTATTAACAAGAACGTGAAAGTAAAGACAACTCCTGTCATTTTCTGTCCTCTCTTGACCGTCTCTTCTGGCACGAAAACACAATAATCGGACACTACGTTGCTTAATTTGCACCACCTGCGTTTGAGGACCACTTCATTTTTTATGGCCACTATGCTCACTCACACACACTCTCCAGGCTGAACAGCAGCAGCCTCGGGGTCTGCCGCGCTGAGTAATACTTACCGGTGTCAGCGCTGCTCTCGGCCTTCACCGCTGTCAGAGAGTACTCTGAAATGAAGTCAGTCAGCTCCTCTAATAGAAATGCAATTCAATATTGGAGCCATTTCTGCCTCACAGGAGATATTTTTCACGCTGTCTGGTAGTATTATGTACTCGTATACCACAATGATTTTTCTCTCTTTCTGTTTCTCCTTCTCTCTCAAGCTGAGACACCAAAAAACAAAGATTGCCTACTCAAAAAACATTGTTTACGATGATGACATATTAGGTTTTAACACACCTGTTGTTTTGCAGATTCTAGTAGACACTTAAGTTGGACAGGGGGAGAGTATGGGGAGAAAGCTTCCACAGCAAATGCAGTTCCTTAAGTCCGTTAAGAGAGTGAGAATAGACAACAAGGACATGATTGCAGAGGGAGACGTCTTGACATCTTTTACCCTCACACTATTAACTACTTTTCTTCAATCCCTCCTCCCTCCCTTGCAGCCTCATCGATGTGACCAGTGCCCACAGACGTTTAATGTGGAGTTCAACCTCACCCTCCACAAGTCCACGCACACCACCTCCGACTTCACCTGCCCCGTTTGCAATAAAAGGTTCTCCCGCATCGCCAGCCTCAAATCTCACATCATGCTGCACGAGAAGGAGGAGGTTAGTCCGATGAACAGTCCGACATGAAGCCCTCATTGATTCCCATTTTACCTCCCAGTTAGGGAGTAACACATCTCTCTGTTTTGTCACCTCTGTCACCCGCCATGCAGAATTTGATCTGCGTGGAGTGCGGAGATGAGTTCATTCTTCAGAGCCAGCTGTCTCTGCACTTGGACGAGCACCGCAAGGAACTGTCGGGCGTCAAGGTCTACACCTGCAAGACCTGCGATAGGGAGTTCAAGACGTCCGCACACCTCAAGGAGCACATGAAGAGACACGTCAAGATGAGGTCAGGCAGGGCTGCTGCAAATGCTGATTTATTTCATTTGACCGGGTCAGGCGGAAAGGTGCTTGAAGTTAAAAGGGGAACATGAATCTAGCGGGTATCAAAAGTAACTATAAGGGCCTTGTTCTAGGCCATTTACAGTCAAAAGTCGACCACTGTGATAATGACATTGGGGATTAAAGCTGCCCACAGAGAGTGTTTTGCATCTCATTTTATTTTCCAATTTCTTTTACGACACATGAGTTACACAGAGGCAGGCAGTGTGTGAGAGTCATGGAGACAGAGGGGCATCTGAAACAGCAGTTAGACTATCAAGAGACAGGAACTCTGCCATACATAAGATGTAGCAGTTCTGTATGGCACAGTGACAGAAAGACACTGAAGATTTTAGTCAAGTTCTTCATTCCACATGAATTCATTTCTGTTCAAAATGAAATGAGCTGTGGTTAAGGATGACAATTGCATTGGCTGCATGAGGACATGCTCAGTATACCATGGGGTTCAACAGAAAGTTCTGTACATTGTCATTCATCCTCGTTGATTGAATGCACATAACATGCAGTTATACAGCCTATACAATGACAGCTGTCCTCAGTGCTGTGTGCAAACCCTCTATACAGGCTATTTCTAGTTGAAGAGAAACACTAGAATAAAGGTTAAAAAAGAGCCTAGCAACAATGATCTGAAACTAGACACCAAGAAATATCTGTCAGTGTTGGGGACATGCCAAGTGGACAGACAGCTGACATGATCAAGTGCCACAGATCCATAGTGTCAAAATAAAGCTATGTAACTTCACTTTGAAGGAAAAATAAGTGTGTTTTCTACTACTTTCAGTATTAATTTTCATACTAATTTTATCAAAATATCATGCTTAACTGTGAGCTTGCTGTACAGTGACTTACTAATCTACACATACTCTCTAGTATTTATCAAAACGACTACTTTTTCATTAATATTCATTTTATCTCCTGTCTTCTTTTTGTGTGTGTTTACTTGTTCCGCAGGCCGCTCAGCTGTAGTTCCAGAAACTACAAGAAAAACATCGACCGCAGTGGGTTCCAAAACTGCTGCCACCACTGCGGAAAGGCTTTCAAAAAGCCCAGCCAACTTGTTAGGCACATACGAATACACACAGGTGAGCGAAAAGCACAGAAAGAGGGATCACAACTTCAGGTTACGTAGATCTAATGTCCGTTAAATAATTCATGTTCAGAGGAATTACTCTGTGTGAACACTGCTGTCCTGCATGTTCCACAAAACCTGAAGTGGATGTTTTTTAAGGTGTGGGTGGGCACACCTTAAAAACCTTTTTTTTTTTAATGGCTCCAGAATTTAATTCCAGGCAGTATTGTATGACTAAAGTCTCACATTTGTCTTATTGAATTGGACTTTGTCTGATAAGGTTTTCTGTAATTAACTGACTCTATGGCACCAACTTCTGAGCAGTTTGCTGAATTTGTCCTCCGTTTCGGAACTGTACGCCTCAGTGCAGCTCATCACTCAGCTGCCATTCAAAGGTGTTGTGTGGGATAAGTTTCAATATTAGTATATTGAGTATTCTCGTGTGGTTGTGCGCTTGTTCATCCATCTGGGATCAGGCAACGTAGCCAGTAGCTTGCACTCACATGTTGTTTAATGTCATCCACATTCATTTGTTTGGTTGCCTGTCTGGTTGGACTAATGGTTGGACTAATGGTTGGACTAATGGTGGATGGAGTTTATTCTCCTGTGACTCAAATCTCAAACAGCCCTTAAGCTGATGAGGTTAAGAGTGGCTCGGGAGATTTCACACACACACACACACGCATACACCCTATTCCTCCTTCTCTCACTCTCTCTGACGCACAGAACCGTTGATAAGGGTACAAGATTGTATTTGAGTCATCTTTATTTAGGCTAATACCCGAGATGACCTTCTGTTGGTGCCATTAAAAATGAGGTATTTTCAAATTTCATTCATATTGCAGGATGAACTACCTCAAAAACAAACTTAGTGGAGAATAATGAATACTGACTATGGATACAACCAGTTTGTTCTGTGCATTTCAGCTGCTTTAAGGAATGTGTGTTTGTGACTTTAACAAGTGGAGTAAGTGAGGATGTCTCAAAGAAGCCTCCAGTATTTACACCTAGCATTCACTATTTACCTTTTATCTTGAAGTTGATCATTTAGATTCTATGAAATGCAGTTAAGCAAAATTGTCATCTGTGTTTCTGGCTATTTGAGCTGTAATTTCACCCGACATTGCCCTTCCCTTCAGGTGAGAGGCCCTATAAGTGCACACATTGCGGAAAGGCTTTCAACCAGAAGGTGGTGCTGCAGACCCACATGGTGAGGCACACCGGAGAGAAACCTCACCTCTGCATGTTCTGCCCAGCTTCCTTCTCCCAGAAAGGGAACCTGCACTCGCACGTTCAGAGGGTTCACTCTGAGGTAAGAGCACAGTACTGTGTAGGAAATATCTCTGTGTGATGTGATTTTTAGAATGAATTAATTTCACATCATCATTTTTCAACTCAGTCTGACATGGAAAGAGTACTCGAATCCCTCCCTGAATCCTCCTGTGGTTGCCTTTTTACGCAACTGAAGGCTTCCATTCACTGATGGGTATCGAATAAGGTAGAAAGAAAATGATATAAAATCGAGTACTCTTTTGGTACTGGTGTTATATTTTTTAAACCATACACAGCCCTGGACTACAAGATTTTAAAATAAAAGAAACCCGGTGCTGTTACACAAATACTTGTGTTTAGAATGGCCGAGCTCAAGGACTGAATGAAACCACCTTCAGTAAAAGAAAAATGTATGATAATCCAGTGTTTGTTGTTTGGTTGCAAAAGGTGAGCAAGAAACCAAAATCTAAATGATCTCACGCTGTTCACCAGGTTTTGGTGAATCAGTATTTTTTCTTTGATTCTGGTTGCGGTCCAAGATATTCTTTTTGTACACCTCCTTCACTCGCACACTAAATTGCCTGCCTTCCTGCTCACAGCTTGTTACATTCAATGCAACAGGTCACATTGCCATGTTGTTTGGGAAGGGAATGAGGTGGAATTGCAGCTTTTTGTTCCTCATTTGCTTCTTCTCCTTTTGTAAGGACTTCACAGCAGCCATTCTTAAAGGGCCCTTCTGATTTATCCATCCTAATTTAGTCTGGACTTTGGTCTCCTACGATGCTCGGTCACTAAGATCACGTCCTATTAGTGCCGAACAGTGGTTGAGAGGTTGAAAGAATTGTTTCACATCAAAGTCCTCCCTAGGTTCCCAAATGTCCATTTTGACAGATAATGAATGTGTAGATGTGTTTGTTAACAAAGACCATTATTGTGTGGACTGACATTGGTGTGAGTAGCTCCTAGTTGATGACTGCTTCCAATAATGTGTCTGCAGTGGTGGGTCCCCCATCAGTGGAAATGCCACAATGCTCAGTGCTGGTGCATTTTAGCAAAACGGTAACAAAGCCTTAAAGTATAAAAGATGCTTTGTGCTTCCACTCCGAGCTCCACATTCATTTGGCTAACTGCTGCTAGAGCCAGCTGAGAAATTAATCTACCTGTTTTTAAACCATAGTAAGTGACAAAAGTATGTTTACTTAAATAATATTCATAATTTGTGACTAAATACCTGTAAAGCTAAGGATATTCCCACCAGCCTCAGCTGTACTTTGTATTTAGTTCAAATGAGCGAGTTTAACATGCTACATGCTAAACTAAGATGTTGAACATGATAGACATGATGAAAGCTAGTGTGTTAGCATTAGCATCACTGTACAGCTTGAGAGAGCTGATAGCATAGCTGTAGACTCTTAGTGTTGCTAGTAAAACTCTCCCTTTCACTCTTCAGTGGGAACATACTGTGTTCCAGTTATGAACCCACCCCGAGTGATTACTCATAATGTAACACATATTTGTAGTGATTGTTTCCAACACACAGTGAGGCTACATATCTTATAATTACTTTATTCAGGCAAACAAAAAAATTGAGGGGGCACTTGCTTATTTTTCCATCATTTTTGTCAGAGAAAGTGATTCATGTGACCACAGGATGAATCACTCCTGTAATTTGGTTTGTGTTAGCAGGTAAGAACAATATCATAGCAAAGAGCCTCTTCTCTACCATCTCTAGTCTTGCAGGTTGTGTGAGCTACTTGAGAGTCCTTTTGGTTTAGTTCTAGTAGTTCTGTTTTTTTTATTTTGTATTTTTAAGGTTAGGGTTAATGTTACATCCCGAGGCTGCACGGGTACTGGGAAATAAACGTACTATGTATTAACACAGAATACATCCATTTGGCTGTGTGGATCGAAACAGAGAGTATTTGCAAAATGCAACAATATAAAATTCAGACTTCTGATCTACAATCTAAAGTGATAGAGATTAGAGGAATCGATAAAGTCTGTCATTTTTAGATTAAAGGTCTTTCAAGCTTAGCCTTTAATCATAGACCATAAAAGTGAGTGTCCATCATGGGTTATGATATCTTAGTTGGCAATTGCTTTATAAACATCTGCACATATGTAATGGACAACAAAGACAGGAAATTGATGTCACCAACGTGTTTCTTTAGACTTCAGTCTTGATAAACAGTCTGAATAAAAAGCCTCACAATAAATTCACTATGATGAGCAGTCAGGTTGAATTTATGCTTATGAAAACATATTTGATGGCTGTTTTTGCCCGATTCAGTGTGTTCCAGGCAAGTGTAATTTAAATATTATATAATAATTTTCCTTTAGGGGTTCCAATTGGTCAAATGGCCTTTCTTAAACTTTCTTTTTGTCTTTTTTAGCAAAATAGGTTAGAACTAGGGGTGTAACAATACACGTAATTCTTGCTTTGTAAAAGAAAACAAAAGCCCAAACAGAGAATCAAATGTCCGAAGCACCCGCTGTTGCGCTGACAACAGACGGCCGGACGTCACGGGGTACTGAAAGCTACCTGAGTGTAACGACACATTACCTCACTACTGAAGGGGGAGATGAAGAAACATTGAAAACATGATGGTGTATTCCAATGCTAAAAGCCCATGATGGGGCCAGTTGATTGAATTACTTCTGAAAATCCAAACAGCAGCACCATTTCAATCATGCATATAATTTTCACAAGTGTCCTTCAGCTTTTCTGTTCCACATAGAGTTTGTCCTTATGATTGACTGACTTTATGAATAAATTATGGTCAGGCGTTTTTCATAATAGATTTCATGAGCAGATGCGTACTCTGGAGTCAGGGAACTAAAATCATCATGGTTTCAATCCAATGACGTGTTTTGGCCATGTAGGGTGGTGTAGCCATGTTGAGATCTGCACATAAATGGCATGAATCCGCTGCAGAATATAAATCTACCGCCGCCTCAACTGATTTCTTCAGCTTTCAATGATTACACTTCAAATGATACTTCAGCTGCTTTGAAGTGCTTGAGCTTCAACTACAACTCCTATATATCAAACAAATTACAATTTCTCTTTTTGCAGAAAGCATGATGTTCACTTCGTAAATTATGGTCACATTTAGAGTAAAATAGACTACAACGAGCGGTGTGCTTTAGGGCGTGGCTACCTTGTGATTGACTGCCATGGCGTTGTCTGGTCTGGGAGTTGTTTGCGTTTTCGTCTTACAACTTTCACCCTTTTTTGTGTGTTTTCAGTTCTTGAAAGTTAATTGTTACTGTTTTGTTTGCCTAAAAATGCCCTACTCAGCATTTGGTTGTACTTAGCTCCACCCTTTCGTGTTACTTCTGGTCCCAAAAACCAAGACGGCGATGGCGAAAATGCCCATGTCGAGGCTTAAAAACTGTAGTCCACAAACCAAAGGGTGACGTCTAACTTCAATTTCCTGAAAGAAATAATGAATTTCGCCCACCTTCTTTAATATCCCTTATCCCTACATCTCCCTCACTCCATAAACAACCAAATATGTTTCAGCCTATCGCCGTAGACCTGATGTCTGTAATGATCTTTTCCTCATTGTTGCCTTCTCCAACGTCACTCTCTGTCTACATTCCCGAGTTAACAACAAGAACATGCACTTCACACGCCAACAAAGTTGTAAATTCCAGAAATCTGTTGATGAACAAAATACCAGGAAAAAAGCAATTATATTCATTTAACCTTTATTTATTTGTATCACTACATACATTGATATGCCTTCATGTCTATAGACCCCAAACAAGAGCAAAGAGTCAAGTTTTTGTTTGCCATCTAATCACTGTGTTAAAAGCAAGCTCCAGAACCTGGATGGCTTTAACTTTTAGTACTGTTGTAGCAGTCTATACATTTCCCTGGCCTTGCAGATGAATCGTTTATTTAGCGAGCAAAGCAGTGAAATCATCTGAATTCTACCAACTAAGTTAGAGATAATAGGAACGTACGTTTCTGATGTACAATATTTTCAGTGACTATAATAAGTCACTGGATGGTAGCTTTAGCAGCCAGGGCTAATGTCTTGTATGTGTTTTATGTTCTCTGACAGGCTAAAGGCGTACCACTGTTCCCATGCATGGACTGCAGCTGTGTTTTCAAGAAGTTGGGCAGTCTGAATGCCCACATCAGCAAGATGCACATCTCTGTAATTGAGGTACCCTCAGGCACTCCGGTAAGCGAACAAAATGCACTATGCAGAACAGATGAGCAACAAGGTTGTTGCACTTAATCGGCCCAGCTTCCGCTGAGTACATTCAAGTATGTTCATCGTTTTTGGACCATGTGATTGAGATTAATAAGTATAATACACAGGGACAGATACAGGGTACTGCAGGTATACTCAACAGCAGATAAACAGAGGGCTTCTAGTTTCAATATGTAATTACAGTTGTGTGAAAAAGTGTTTGCCCCCTTCCTGATTTCTTATTTTTTTTGCATGTTTGTCACACTTAAATGTTTCAGATCATCAAACAAATTTAAATATTAGATAACACAAGTAAACACAAAATGCAGTTTTTTAATGAAGGTTTTTATTATTTTACTTTATTAAAAAGTGATTGCCCCCCCCCTGTTAAAACAAATTAACTGTGGTTTATCACATCTTTGGAAAGCTGAGTTCAATTTCTCTAGCCACACCCAGGCCTGATTACTGCCACACCTGTTCTCAATCAAGAAATCACTTAAATAGGACCTGCCTGACAAAGTGAGGTAGACCAAAAGATCCTCAAAAGCTAGACGACATGCTGCGATCCAAAGAAATTCAGGAACAAATGAGAAACAAAGTAATTGAGATCTATCAGTCTGGAAAAGGTTACAAAGCCATTTCTAAAGCTTTGGGACTCCAGCGAACCACAGTGAGAGCCATTATCCACAAATGGCGAAAACATGGAACAGTGGTGAACCTTCCCAGGAGTGGCCGGCCGACCAAAATTACCCCAAGAGCGCAGCGACGACTCATCCAAGAGGTCACAAAAGACCCCAGAACAACATCCAAAAAAACTGCAGGCCTCACTTGCCTCAATTAAGGTCAATGTTCATGACTCCACCATAAGAAAGAGACTGGGCAAAAATGGCCTGCATGGCAGAGTTCCAAGACGAAAACCACTGCTGAGCAAAAAGAACATAAAGGCTCGTCTGAGTTTTGCCAGAAAACATCTTGATGATCCCCAAGACTTTTGGGAAAATACTCTGTGGACTGACAAGACAAAAGTTGAACTTTTTGGAAGGTGTATGTCCCGTTACATCTGGCGTAAAAGTAACACGGCATTTCAGAAAAGGAACATCATACCAACAGTAAAATATGGTGGTGGTAGTGTGATGGTCTGGGGCTATTTTGCTGCTTCAGGACCTGGAAGACTTGCTGTGGTAAATGGAACCATGAATTCTGCTGTCTACCAAAAAATCCTGAAGGAGAATATCCGGCCATTTGTTCGTGACCTCAAACTGAAGCGCACTTGGGTTCTGCAGCAGGACAATGATCCAAAACACACCAGCAAGTCCACCTCTGAATGGCTTAAGAAAAACAAAATGAAGACTTTGGAGTGGCCTAGTCAAAGTCCCGACCTGAATCCGATTGAGATGCTGTGGCATGACCTTAAAAAGGCGGTTCATGCTCGAAAACCCTCCAATGTGGCTGAATTACAACAATTCTGCAAAGATGAGTGGGCCAAAATTCCTCTACAGCGCTGTAAAAGACTCATTGCCAGTTATCGCAAACGCTTGATTGCAGTTGTTGCTGCTAAGGGTGGCCCAACCAGTTATTAGGTTTAGGGGGCAATCACTTTTTCACACAGGGCCATGTAGGTTTGGATTTTTTTCCCCCTTAATAATAAAAACCTTCATTTAAAAACTGCATTTTGTGTTTACTTGTGTTATCTTTGTCTAATATTTAAATTTGTTTGATGATCTGAAACATTTAAGTGTGACAAACATGCAAAAAAATAAGAAATCAGGAAGGGGGCAAACACTTTTTCACACAACTGTATATTTATTTCATATTTGTAAATAAATCACTATTTCCTTCAAAGTATTTGTTAGTTGCTTTATTTAGTGCAAACAAGTCAAAATCATTGGTATCCTTTATAAACCATTGCTTCATTGTCAAAGATGTCATTATCTTATTCCTTATCAGTAGATAATGATGCTGGTTATTTTTTCCCCATCGTGTTTCAGTACTTTCACCAAAAATACTAGAAGCTTCTGCTTCATTTGCACTAAAAGTGCAATTTCCATTTTGCCTATAAATGAAGCACATTTGAACCGTCCTACAGTCTAGAATGCAGCGTGGACCCTGCCAAGCTTCTCAGTGATGGCCTCTGTTGTTTACAACAATGCTAATAATATGTTAACAGGTAATTAGTAGGTGATTTATTGTTTATTATTCGCAGTGAAGTGATGTCAAATGGCAGTTAAATGGCAGACTCTGGCATTTCTATTTAAACATGGGGGCACCCCCCCACCAGTGTTTGAATCTTACAGACAGACCTTGTATATGTAACTGAAGCCGCTGTCTGTTCTTTGTTAATGAATCAAAGTGTCAGTGATTCACACAGATGTAGACACCTATTAACATTTGGTTCAATGATGCCCAATGATCTGTTCATTTTATGTTTTCGAGAGCCTTTGCTAAAAAATAGTCGGCTTTCAAGTTGTATCCCGTCGTGATCTCGTGAATGGCCCTTCGTCAAATTGGTCCTCATCTTCTTTCTCCTCTCCTTCTCGCTGTGTTCGCCCTCTTCTTCTCCCTTAGGAGACAGAGGGGACGGGTCAGGCTCCTGGGGGACCAGAGGGCGGCGAGGGGGTGACAGATGTCATCCAGCAACTTCTCGAGCTGTCTGAGCAGGTCAGCGGGGAGACAGACCAGCCCCAACCTCCAGAGCCAGCTATTGCCATGGAAACTGCCATCAACCAGGACATCCTGCAGGTGAGCAAAGGACATTAAGGAAAGGAAATTAGATGACGAGAACTAGACTCAGTGGTATTCAGAGCTCCATAGACCCACTGGGAACCACATGCCTCTGACCTAATCTGCAGTATGATTCAAATATTAATCTTAAACGAGTGCACCACTTCAGCTCCAATCCTTTAATGTGACATGCACTCTTGAAGATATGAGAAGGACAAAAACTACTTATTCTGAAAATTCTCTGAAAAGTATTTTTGTGTGTGTAAGGTGCTTGCAGTTAGGCACAGGAACACACAAATGCACAAGTCCACATACACATCATGAAGATCAGCATCTTTCATTTCAGACCTACAAGTTAGTGGAGCCCTTTATGTGGAAATGATTCGGCTGGAGATAGGAGGACCCACTGTGGGAATATATTTGGACACATGAGGAGATGAAAAGAACTCACTTAAAGTCTCTGAAATCATTTTTGTTGAAACTAAATTATATTCTCATTTTCTCTCTTTCGGTGACTGAATGGCAGGATTTTGGTGCTTGTGAAAACACTATTCGTCCAGGGGAAAGGAGACCGTTAAATAATAGATTTCTACCAGGAAGCTTTATAAATGAGTACTGCTGGAGAGTTGGATAGAGCCTCTGCTCTCCAACACAAAAGGATGTGATTATCACTGAGATTTGGTTCTGGGTCATCATGTGTTTTTGGCCAATGTTTTGTTAATATTTGTCACATTATTTCAAGCCATACTTTAAATTGTTGAATTTTTAATAATAATAGTTCTTTACATCAATAGGTTTAGTATTGTTTATGTTCTGTTATAGTAACCCCTTCGGTCCATGACAGGACTTGATCAGTTGAACATTCTGTTGTATCAGCATTAACGTTTTCATTTTTGAATGATTTATTCATTTTTATTGTTAGTTATCACATTCCTAAAACAAACTCAAGCTTTTAAAACTGAAAGCTAAATAAGAGCCATTGAGTAATTGTGTGATTCACAATCAGAATAGTTGATTTAATCAATTGATTATTCGACTATTAAATGAGTGTTTATTTGCATCTTTTTGTACATGAAGACGTTTTTTTAAGCCGTGGTATCCGATCAGATTTTTCTTCTGTTCCTTTAGCAAGCTCTGGAGAACAGTGGGCTGAGTGTGGTCCAGCCGCAGAGCGACGCCTCATCCAGAGAGTCGCAGAACCAGACCACCGACGGCGCTGCTGGAGAAAGCAGGAAAGCACACGGTCCCGACAAACCGGCCAGGGAGAAGAAAAGGAGCATTTTCAAGAAACCTATTCAAATGCCAGGTAGAGGGGAACATTACAGGACATTAACACAAGCATTGTATCGTAGTCACGATAATCATCAAATGAGACATTGAGTCCTTACGGATTAGTGTTGAAGCTCAGTAGGTTTGGTGTTTCCGTTCAGTGAAATTATTCATAAACGTGACTTCTCTCTTCTGGAAATTTGTAAACCACGTTTGCACAAAAGTCGTTTCATTGATGAAGCTTTACAAAGATGATACATTCATGAAGGGAAACAGCTTTCAGTTGGAGCGCCAAGCTGTCGGCTGACAGAAACACTGGACAGCTGCTTCACTCCGTCTTCCTTTCACAGGCTCCATCAGAGAGGAGAATGGCGTCCGCTGGCACGGCTGCCCATACTGCTCCAAGGAGTTCAAGAAACCCAGCGACCTTGTGCGCCACATCCGCATCCACACTCACGAGAAGCCTTTCAAGTGCAAACAGTGCTTCAGAGCTTTTGCTGTCAAGAGTACCCTCACAGCACACATGAAAACGCACACGGGGATCAAGGCCTTTGAGTGTCAGTGCTGCCTCAAGTGCTTCTCCACCTCTGGCAGCATGAAGGTGCACATGCGTCTGCATACAGGTGAGCAGCAGGTCCACTTCATGAAAGGGTTACATTTAAAGCAATTCAACATTTTGAATGCACTTATTTCACTTTATTGGCTTATCCCTCCGTATGCCAACATAATCAGTATGCACCGAAGCAAAAGGAGACATACATGAGCTTTCAACATAATGTTTTCAGTTTCCTGGCAGCCTGTGTCATTTAGTATTCAGCTATATGCTATAATTAACTTTGCAGGAAAGGAAAAAAGCTGGACCTTTGTGTCACCGCAGCTAGAGCCCTCATTTGCACTCGTGTTTGCAATCATTTTGTATTTTCTTCTTTTTAGAGAGATTACCTTAAAAAAATCACCCCCTGGACATGAAATGTCAGCATTAGTGTGAATAAACAGGACTGTAACAGTTTAATTATTAAGTGCATCTGTGCATTAGATTTTGTCCCTCAAATCGCTATTTAATGGCACTGTCAATGTTAGGTGTTTACTTTAGCTTTGGTTATGTGTTAGCGCTAAGCTAAAGGTAGATATGTTCTCAGCTGTATTTCTCACAGAGGCTTTGTGCTAATGCAGTTTCATATCTTTGTCACTTTTCCTTGTGCTGTAATTTGATTTCTTATCAAGTTTCATATTTATTTAGATTGGCTTAGGGATAGTGAATTCGGATATATTTTGTCTTACTTGTAGCTTATTTTTGGAATCTTTTGCTGTTAGTAGCAAAGTACATATGTCAGAATCAGTCTAATTCTCTAAATACTAATATTCTAAAAGTGCTGTTTTTCTCCGCTTTCCCTAGGTGTGCGTCCTTTCCCCTGCCCTCACTGTGACAAGATCTTTCGTACATCAGGCCACAGGAAAACACACATTGCTTCTCACTTTAAAAGCTTGCAGCAGAAAAAGCACAAGTTTCCCCGCAAAACCAACAAAGCCAAAGTGTCCAGGAGTAACCTACCTCTGCCAGATATCCCCCTGCAGGAACCCATCCTCATCACTGACTTTGGTAAGAGCACTTGTTGACAGTCACGTGCGTAGTTGCTTTCTCTTGTTATTTTTTTCCTCTCTAGAGTTTCTTCACTCGCGCTGTGTGGCTTCTGCACATAATGAAATGTCTTTTCACAAGGAACACATGTGCTTGTTAACAGGCCTCATCCCATCCCAAAACCATCGCTTGGCTTTCCAACAATACCTTGAGGTGGTGGGCAGTGACCGGCCATACAAGTGCCAGTTCTGTAGTAAGGCCTACAAGAAATCAAGCCATCTGAAACAGCATGTCAGGTAAAGCTTCTTTATGACATTGCCAGTGGTAGTGAATGTTTTGTTAATGGATAATGGGACTTTGTGGACTCATTAATACAGAGTACAAAATGGCCCAAGGAAGGAGTCTTGGGGAACACCACAGATCAGTGGGGTCACCAAAGAGGGGCATCACCAACAACCAATGCCTCTGTTTGACCAATATGACTTTAACCAGTCATACCCCCAATGCCAACCCATGCTTTTGTGGGTTTATCTAATTATCTAGTAATAATTGGTTAAGACAAGGAACGTTTACCATAAGGGTGTCCCTCTCTGTTGGTGTCTAATGGATTCACCTGTACCATTGGGAGATTATATAATTATGCCAGAGAACTACAGAGAACAGTGTTGAGCTCAGCAAGTTGACTTTAGGTGATGTGTTTGGTATGTTAATAAAGTACCAAGGGAGGCAGGATGACATGGATGCGAGACAGAAGTGGGTGAGGAGAAAGAGAGAGAGAGAGTGCCGGAGTGACCAGCTCCGACCTGGGTCCGACAACTATACGGCTCCGCTCCATACACTCGCATGTAAACATTTTTAGCCTTGTCCTTAATGGGTATACTAAATGTATCCCCATGCTGATCTGGCTATTTATTGATTTTAACAGTGAATGAATTCCTACCCGGCTTTACAGAACCAGTGTTGTTCATATCAAACGCACATTGTAGACCCTTCTGTCTGCTTCTCTTCCAGAAATTAGATCATATTAATGCAGGGAGTGCAGTTAGTGACAGTATGGGCTCCATGCAGCTTAAGGAGAAGCAGTGGGTGGCGGGGCTTAGAGAGGGGTCAGTTGAACATCTACCTTTACATCACTGGCTCTTGTAATACCTGACTTAAATGAACAGTACAATTACTTTTTTTTTTTTTTAAACTTACTCTAAAATATCTCCGACAGTCATGCATAAAACAAAAATAATGAAAGAGCTGCACTAAGTATGATAAATTGCCTCATAACTTTCTAGCTGAGGCAATTGTCTTCCTGTCAACGTTGAGAGCTTCATCTAAATAATGGTGCTGTCATCCTTTCAGTGACAGCTCCCATGATTCACTGATGAATCTGGAATGGCACCATTGTAATAACCTTGGAATTGGATTGGAAGTAATAAACTGTCATGACAGTTTGGACCAAGAAATGCATAGTTACTTTCCAAAGTGTTCTGCAGAGGTAGCAATGTTGGGGAAAGGTTTTGCCTACATAATATTTCTACATTTTATATCACTTCAATTGAAAATATCAGCTTTAGCAAGAACATTTTTAACAACATGCTACTGCTGTATACATTATGCCCCCCCTTAAAACTAAATTCTGAAACTGTAGTTTAGTGCCTAATTGGATTCCTTTTATCATCCCAGGTCTCATACAGGAGAAAGGCCCTACAAGTGTGTGCAGTGCAGTCGAGGCTTTGCCTCCTCAGGAGTCCTCAAGGCTCACATCAGGACCCACTCGGGCCTGAAGGCGTACAAGTGCCTGATGTGCGACACCACGTTCACCACCAGCGGCAGCTTGCGACGCCACATGACCACCCACAGTGACCTACGACCTTACATGTGCCCCTATTGCCAGAAGACCTTCAAGTCATCACCCAACTGCAGGAAGCACATGAAGACACACAGGTTTGGGCTTTGCTGTGTGTTTGTTAGTCATTGCATTCTTTGTGCACTTTTTTTGCCAAATAGTTAAGGAGCATTAGATATGCAGTGACAAGGAAGTCATGAACAAACCAGTAAAAATGTAATAAAACACTAATATATAAACTCTACGGTTCTGATTGTTTTGTTCTGCCGAACCAGGTATGAACTGGCCCAACAGCTGCAGACCCAGTCAACAGATGACCCCTTAGGAGGGGGCACGGTAGTCCACGAAATGCAGGTGGAAATAGAGGGAGATTCCCTCCAGCAACAACCTGATACCTCAGGAGAGCAGCAAAGTATGCTGGGACTGGGCCAGTCAGAGGATGTGAATGGAAGTCAACAAGTGACATTGGAGGCACCCCTGACAGACCAACCCCTTGTACAAGGAGAAGGTAAGCAGGAGTTGCGTGGCCAGATGTGGCACATCATAGATTGATTACTGAACAGGCCTACTGGGTACAGGGCCACGGCCCCTGGACGAGAGTGCATATATAAAGTAATTGGTAACATTTCTTGTTGTAAAGTCAACCAAATATCTACAAAGAGACAAAAAAAGACTACAAATGGGTGTAACAATTGCAGCATAATATCGTCTTTAGTGCATGTTTCTATTTAACATAGTTATCCCTTATTTTATTTGCTTTGTGTGTGTTGACTTTGAGAGCCTCTGTGTTGCATGCCTCGTTAGTACTTGACAATGTATATGAGTCTCCTGAGTGATGATACTACGTATATTAATATAGCTTTAAGGAGAGTAATAGTATGGCATGGCTAACAATGTAATGTACAAACACTATACAGACCAGGACCTGGTCTCTGAAAATATGGGTCATGATGAAACAAGCAGATCAACCTTGATCTCTAAAAACGTCATGTTTTTCATAATGAACGTTTTGTTGCTAGTTTAGAATTGGCTTTTCTAAAACTACCTCCGTTTTAAAATGCATGTCTCGTGGTCAGGTTCAGTACTCTTGACCTCAGCTATCTATATTTGATGACATTTTAATAGTGTATAGACTAGAAACTCTACCCTTCATACAAAGGTTTAACGGAGGATACAAGTCTATAGAATATAGTATCTTCATATTGTTCTCAAAAGCAGCTCCTACTGTAATTCGCAAGACCTAATCCTAACCCCTATTCCCCACAATAATACAATTATTATAATTGTATTATTGTGAACCTCTTAGTTTGCATAGTTGCCATGCCTATGCATGATGGGGGAACACCACCAGGGATGGAGACAAAAATAACACCAAGACCGGAACAATAACACTATTTAATCTGCTGTTCAAGTACGCTTTAAGGCTATAGCATTACTTTAACCTCAACTAGATGCACTGTTTTTGACCTTAGCTAGGTGCAGAACGTCCTCTCTATCCAGCTTTGTGAGTGTCAGACTAACCTGTTGTATTGCTGTGCGTCTCTTTCTTTGTGTTCACAGACTCGTATGTGACGACTCAGAATATCAGTCAGTTTGAGACACCAACACTTCCCCAGCCTGCCTTTGACCAGCAAGCTCTAGCACAAGGTACAAACACACACACACACACACACACACACACTTTCTATCTAACCAATTTCACTCGTGTCAAAACTCTTTTGTCTGTGATGCATGAAGATACACTATTGAGTTAGGGTTTTATGTATGACAATGAAGTAAAACATTTTTACTGTCATCTCTTGTTGTGCAAAACATATGTTTTCTGATTGAAAAGTGAACAATGAGTAGACAATGAGCTGTAGCAAGTCACTTATCATTCCCTGCAGGGCTTTTCTGCTAAAATAGCACATTTATTGTACGGTGTACAAATGTTGGCCTCAATAAATCACCATAGTAATGAAATCTTTCACTTTAGAGTATCATTATAAAGAAATCAAACATTAACAATAGATAGATTTTTTTTTTTTTTTGTCAGCTTCACTCAAAGGACACAGCAGCTGCTGGTTGTGGGTGAAAGCCAGACTCGATACAATTCAAGCAGTTAATTTGGTCACAGAGAGATACAAGATACTTTCACAGATGGTACATGTACCATCTCAATGCTTTCTTCCTCTGCATTGTGTTACTCCTCATCCAGTGTGGTGCAGTCAAGCGTATGGTTGCTGCCTTATTCCAACACAATTTCGACCACAATTCCCAGCCAGTTGGCATAACTTAGTGTTGCTGGCAGCCTGGGTTCTGTGGAACCAGAATAGCGTGCACTGGCAGCATAGCACACTGAGAGCAAACATCTGTCTGGTAGATCTACTTTTTTCATTCTCTCAGGAGGCACTACAGCCTTTGTATCTGTCCAGAACAGACCTGAAATGTAATCAGTCTTATATGGCCTTGAGTTGCCATCACATTTTCAAGGGCACAAAGCATATGTGGGACTGGGCAGCTAATCATATTTTAACCCCCAGTATACCACTGCCATGTATTATACGTATATTATAATGTAATTGTTGATGATGTAACTTTTAACCTTGCTCCCTTGGGTTTCATGTGGGAAACCCTGTATTGTTTTGTAATTTTACTGTGCTTGCTCACAACAGTCATTGTACTTCTCTCAAAGTCTTGGTCACTTGGTAAATTGCTGCAGCTCCAGGTTCACACGTGCACGTGCTGTGCTTCGATCGAGCACTGGGTCTGCAGCAAAATGAAAGTCTCTTTTAAACTGCCACAGAATGAATAAATAATGAGCCCCCAGACAGCCAGACTGCTGTGGGTTATGCCGTGGTTACTTCTGTTCTGAAATATCCAGTTGTAGGCACAATCTGAAAGCGTTTGAAATTTGAAATCATAGCTTTTAATGGACAAATATACATTTTTAAATTTCATCTATTATAAACAACCTTTTATTTAGATTTTTACTGAATATTTAAACACATCATTTCAAAGGATAGTTTTAGTATTCTCAACCCATAAATGAGCTCTTGATAGATTTGAATGCCTCTGGTTTCAATGCATTTATTGTCACTTTAGAAAGAATTGTCTGCCAAATAAATGTAAAAATGTGAATCCTTTGACAGGAAACTAGTTTAGTCGGCCATGCAGTAACAAATAACGAGAGATACATAGACGACTCACAACAGACAACATTATAAACAATATGCTGCCACAATAGTGTAACACACTCAAATCAACACAAATTAGTGGAGCTCAGGGGCCCACCTAGCCACTAAATAAAAAACAACACTCAAAAGACAATCTATTAATACAATCAATGTATTAATAGATAAGAAAGCAGATCATAAGTGATGCACCTGAAAGCCAGTAAATATGAAATCAAACTTTTAAGATTACCAAAGGCAAAAATAATACATTTAAAAAAGCTGTTAAACTCACTATGGAAGGAGCAGATAAAACAATAAATATATATATATATACGAGAACATAAATACTTCATCCAATAACTAGCTGCTGTTATGTGTTACTGTTTGTGTATGTACATTGAGAGCGAAGTGGAAACCGGAGGCCAATAAAGCTGATTCTGATTATATGTAGCATGCGTTTTCTCTACTTTTAGCAATCATAACATCAGGCAAAATATGTGTATTTATATATTGTTGGCTAAATATGAACACAATGTTAGGTTACAGGAACACTTAAGCAGGAGTTAAATGCTCTCTTGTCACTGGTCTTTTAATACATGTATACATTCAATTCCTTAGCAGACAAGCAGACTCAAGGCTGTACACCATTGAGCATTCTTCTGCTGCAGGTAGTTCAGCGAAAGTTCAGTACTTTAAAATCAATGAAAGCCGTCCTCCCTGCTGACTGGCCAAGCTTCTGCCTGTTGTTTTGCCGTGTTGTGCAGAAGTTGGATACTTTGACCGAGATTTCATAGTTTGCTGTACATAAGAAGTGCACGTCTGATCAACATTTCAAGAGACTGATTATTCTGTGTTTGCTTCCTTCAGGCTTCACCATGACTGATTCGAGCTACAGTCAGTCTCAGTTCTCCACCGTCCAGCAGCTGCAGGATTCCAGCACCCTGGAGTCTCAGGCCTTGTCTTCCAGCTACCACCCCCCGAATCTGCTCCACGTTCCCAGTGCGGAGGTGGTGAGTCCTGGGCCTCCACATGTACCACTAGCCCTTTCTGAACTTCAATTCTCAGATTTAGAAAGCTGATTTAAAATAAAATATAGAAATAATTCACAGTTTTGTCATTGTTTTTAGTCATGATGTTTGACACTGACTTCAGTCCTACAGGTTGTCTTGAACTTACACCACAGGCTCCACTTATAGATTAGATCACTTAATTTCATTTTGGAGCAAGTACCTGCATAGATTTGCATATTGGTTCCAAAATGTCCATAAAGTTGAATCAACGCATCTCTAAAAAGACTTAAAACAACATAAACTGTATACTCAGTATATTTTACCAAATGAAAATCTACAAATGCTAACTGGTAATGCAAAGGATATTCATACATGTGGTTGAAATGAGTGTAAAAGCTAATGTGTATGAATGCTTCACACAGACAAGGCAATAGTCCACTCATGGTTTATTTAGTAATTAATTGATTCAAGTTAAATGCAATTATGGGTTTGATCTAGTCCAGCTCAATGTTAGTAATTCGATTTGTTGAATGAGAAGATTAACTTGTAACTCCAATAATAGATATTGCAAGAAATATACAACATTCATGAGAAGGAAAACCAACTTTTAAGATTAATGAAATGGTTTACTAATAGTTTGTAGGTAATAATCTATTAACTATTTGTAGGTGGCCAAAGTGTTACTGAATATTTCTCAAAGTGTTGAACTATTTCTTTGAAGACGTATCTGAATCAAACACAAACTCTTGAAAGTAACAATGTATTTATGAATATATGTCAATCTGCATTAATGTGGGTGTATTTTGTTGATCTAGACAAATGGGCTTCTTCAGCAGAGCAGTCAGGATGAGCTTCAGCTGACCTCTGAAACACAGGAATACCAGGATGACAGCGAGGAAAACTGCAAGAGAGCCTACAGGTGAACTGCTAAATTGTTTATTTTTTTGTGTGTGTATGTGTGTGTCCATGTCTGTATATGTGTGAGTGGCATTAGAAAGTACTTCCACCTCTTCAGCTTTTGAGTCCCTTCAAATCTCACCAATCATCAAGCCTCCTCATGACTTGATGCTGCTGCCATAACCACATTTCACACCAGACATGATGTTAATCATCCCATGGAAAGTACCTGGTTTTCAGCAAAGCACTTGGCATTCAGGCCAAAGAGTTCAATTTTGTCAACTCAAACTAGAACATCTTTTTCAACATGCTCTCAGAGTATTTTGAGAGCCGTTTAGCAAACTCCAGGTTACTCAGTAGTGGCATTCCTTCCACCGTTTAGGCCTGATTGCATCGCAGCTCTCTGGCCTGATGACCTGTGGTGCTGCAGAGAGATGGATTTCTGTCCCAACAGGTTCTCCTATCTCTGGACATGAACTCCTGCTGGCCTCCTCTTTGTCTCCTTAATGTGTTGTAGTCACTGTTCCTTCTATATATCAGACCGACAAAGAACTTTTTCACAACTTTGTGAAAGGCAGAAATCAAGTACCATCCATGCTTGTTTTATGAATTCATTCATGGGATTTGATTAGGATGCAATCTAATAAACTTAGGTCCTCTGCATCATACGTAGTTGGATATTTCACCCTGAACATTTACCACTCTGACAAGAACAGACGTTGGAGAGGAATAGCAAAACCAATTTTGATCATTACCACACGCTATGTTTTAATATTTATACATGTCTAGTGAGGGGTGATGGTAACGGTAGAGGGGATTTTTCCCCGAAGAAAGCTTTTTGTGAAATTTTACACCATTGGCGTACTACTTATCTTTTTCTATTAAAAATAAACCATGTCCACCGTCAGCCCACTGTGTTATGTGACTGTATAGACTAGTTACATGTTCTGGTCTGTCATTATCATCAAATTACACTGTAAATAATAGCAACAAAGTTTTTTTTTTTTCCTTTTTAGGTGCAGTTGGTGTAATAAGGGCTTCAAAAAGTCAAGCCACCTGAAGCAGCATGTGCGCTCCCATACCGGGGAGAAACCATACAGATGTCATCTCTGTGGACGAGCCTTTGTATCCGCTGGAGTGCTGAAGTCCCACCTCAACACGCATACAGGTGAGCTGGGAAATCTCCACATGTCTCCCTCAATTAATTAGATTATAAATTAATCATTATAACCTATAAAGGTTATTGTATATTATATTCCATTGTATTTAAATTAGAAGTTAATTGCCTCATTTCCCAAAGCCTGGACGTGCATTGCATTCGCACCACGATTACAAATTAAAACTTTTTTAATCAAACTTACAGGAATTGTTACGCTATTTCGTCCCACAATTGCTACTGTGTTTTATATAAATCCATGTGATATGTGAACAATTGGAAAAAGGAAAATACCCAAGGTACCATAATAAAAATAAGGTCATGAATTGAAGGTTTTACAAAGTACCTAAATGTCTTCAAATCGGTTATCAGTGTTAATTTTGAAGATTAAATGAGAACCGGATTAGAACTACAAACAAAATGGAGTTTATGTAAGCACTTAAAACAATTTAAGGTAGATACAGACAATGCTTCATTGTCATTAAAGTTTCTTTTTAGGGACTTTTAGCTATAAGCACAAGGTAAATTAGCAGTATGAGAATGAGGTTATGGAGTTTTATAATTTTTGGTTTTTAAGTGGTTCAAAAATCATTTTTTCTAGTAAAACCCCCAAAACACTTTAAAATAACACTTCCTGCAACCTGCAGACACTGTGTGAAAACCTGCCTCTCTCATCTCTCGCTGACAGGAGTGAAGCCTTTTAAGTGTAATGTTTGCGACGCCTCATTCACCACCAATGGCAGCCTGAACCGCCACATGATTATCCACATCAAGTCCTTCAAATGCTCCATGTGTGACGAGAGCTTCAGGACCAGCCTGCTGTGTAAAAAGCATATGAAAAAGGAGCACGCTGTGGAAGATCAAAGTAAGGACGCCTAGACATTATTTGGACGTGTCATTACATGGCACTCTTTTTTTTACACACAGGGTCATTCAAATTCTATTGTATGTCCATAGTTAGGAAAGTTTAAAAACAATTCCAAATTTCTAGGGAGATGAAACTGATTTAAAAAAGAAGAGAAAGGGGAAAATGCTAGAGTCTATCAGCATGCAACAGAGTGGTGTGTGTGTGTGTGTGTGTGTGTGTGTGTGTGTGTGTGCGTGTGTGTGCGTGGAAGTGATTTCCTGCTGTTGGTATGAGTGTATCTTTTTTACTCACATAGAAGGTGTTTTGATTTACTCAGCATGAAGTGTAACCCAAATACACATAGTGATAATAGACCCCGATTCTCACAGTTCTAGGTCTGGATAGTCAAGACGTTGAGGAAGAAGAAGACGAGGAAGAGGAAGAAGAAGACGAGGACGGGGAGCAAAAGTCAAAGAGGAGGGGTTTGGAAATCATCACTTTCACTGAGGAGCAGGCGGCAGAGCTGGCGAAAGATCCCGGTGAGGAGGCCTCGGTGTCGGAGCGGATCCTCGCCCAGTCAGCGGCTGAGAGGGATCGAATCAGCGAGATCAAAGACAAGGCCGTGGAACTGGAAACAGAACCCAAGTTTGCCAACTGCTGCGGCTTCTGCCCCAAGAGCTTCAAGAAGCCCAGTGACCTGGTCAGGTAAATATCACGTCAGCTGGCCACGGTCTCAATGACGCAGCGTTTGATTACAATCAATACACTACATACGAGCACTTTCAGAAGATTCCAAATGTACTTACATTTTACACAAATCATCTTAAACACTTGTCTCTGAGTCCAACAGAAAATAAACATGAAGCGTTTTGAACAGCAACACTCCGCCAACTTATGTTTATTTTATTGTTATAAACGCATTCTGACCTGTTACCATGGCTATTATAACAGTAACATGGAAAACTGATCTAGTTAGCAGCTTTTTAATGATACTAATAATAGACGGCAATAGTAGAAAGACTCTTGTTTTCTTCCAGCTCTGGCAGCCCGACAGTATGTTTTAATTGATGTTATAAAACTGCTCAGATGTCATTCCACTATCATGCTCCCCACACTATCATGGCTATCATTCTTACAGTACTGTACCCATATAGATGAAATATGGACCTATTAAATCAAGTGTCGTAGGTCGTCCAAACTCCCCGTGCAATTAACAGAGGCAGTTATGTGTCAGACTTCCTAATTAAAGATGAGAAGTGGGAAAATGACAGTCAGTCAAAAATACACTAGGTCATTCTGAAATTCAGAAAATAGCTTTGAAATTGTTTCGCATTAGGGAGAAGAATTGTTTTAAATAAACATATAATTGTAACTATTATATATTTAAAATCTATCCAGAAGCTGGGCCATATTATTGACTTCATCTTCTCCCGAATAAGTCAGACACTCATCAGTGAGCCATATTTATTATTGAAGTTTCCTTATTTGGAGTCCACTTTTAAATCTCTCATCTGTCCTCGTGCTCCTTTGACGATCTGCTTCATTGTCTAGGCACATTCGCATCCATACAGGAGAGAGACCGTACAAGTGTGATGACTGTGGGAAGAGTTTTACAGTGAAATCTACCCTGGACTGCCACGTGAAGACACATACAGGTTAGAGCTTAACTACATTGAGGTTGAAGTACTTTCCTACAGGGTTACTACTGGTTGTGTAATTTCTGGAACATGGTGGTATTTGAAGAAGTGGAATCTTAGATTATTTAAAGGAATATTTTCACATTTTGGGAAATATGTTGGATTGAAACCACTCTCTCTCTCGCATATCAATCTTCTCATCAAACTCTCAGCAAAAAAGCAAATATGCCAGCAGGAGTTTATCAGAATGTGCTCAACAGCAGTTGACATGTGTAGGCATTCTGCAATGGTTTCCAGCCCAACTGTATTGAAACCTTGTTAAATACTGCAGGCAGAGAAACGGTTAAATAAAAGCCTCCTGACCTGATTGCAGAATCTTTTGGGGCTGTCCTTTTAATTTCAATGCTGTTTGATATTATCAACCATCAGGACAGTTACATCACTGATTTCTTACCAGATCCATCTTACACAAAGAACGGAGAGGACTTCTGACAGTTGTGAGCCACAAGTCTTATTTACTCTCCTTACCGTATCTTTGCAGGTCAGAAACTCTTCAGCTGTCACATGTGCAACACCTCCTTCTCTACAAAGGGCAGCTTAAAGGTGCACATGCGCCTCCACACCGGCTCCAAGCCCTTCAAATGCCCCTTTTGCGAGCTCCGCTTCAGAACTTCGGGCCACCGCAAAACCCACATCCAGTGCCACTTCCGGCCGAGCCTCGACAGCCGCAGGTCCAAGCGGTCTGCCTCATCTATCGGTCAGGGTCAAGAACCAGAGACTGGGCAGGCTGTGGGACTGGGCCAGGGGCAGCAGGCAGCATCTTCGGACATTCTTCAACCTGTGGGTCTGCTGCAAACGTCCAACTCGAACCCCAACATTTACCTCCCAGCCAACCAAGTCCTGACAGGGCAGTTTGACCATAATCTACTGCAACCGGGACTGGTAGGACAAGCCATCCTGCCCGCCTCCATGTCAGGTAGGGATTATGGATGGTTCACACACTACAAATGATAGCTTGTATTTAAAAGAACATTTGCATATTTTACTGTGATGAATGCAGAGCAGGCAATCAGGCATCTGTTTGTTAAAGAGCTTTGATTTTATTACCTCAAAAGTTACAGTCAACCATTGTCAGCAGGCATGAAGCACTGAATTTTACTATCCCTAAGTCACAGAAGGAGCATCAGTTTTAGGCTTTCACAGGTTTTGCTGTATTAAATGTTGATAAAACGGCTTATGGTCCCTATTCACAACAAACCCTTCAATGGAAAGTTTTTGTAACATTCACTGAAAACTCTGCAAATGTGTGGACTCAAGATTTGCTCTTTGTATTGCACAAAATTGAAATAACAGTTTTCTAAATTGTGAGAAACAATGAAATTGTTTATCCGATTGGGTTTATAATGCTACGTGAATGCATAATAAGGGTGCTACAGAGCAGCTGTGATTTCTGAATGCACCACTATGCACAAACGTTCTCCAGAACACTCGTGTGCATTTAAGTAAAATGTGTTTACTGAAGTCTGGCTACGGTTTGCAGCCATCAAATGACTTTCCCCACACAGCTCCCGGAGAGCTTTTTAGCATTTTTGAGAAAAGTGGCAGTGGAAGTGCATCGTACACTGCAGGCAAACCTCTCCCCAAACGCCTCTATCCTTTCATCATCTGGGAAACAACTGAAATCATTTCTTTGTTATCTCTCGATCTCTTGGTGGTACTTATTCATGAGATATTCAATGCCCTCACTTCAGGGATGTTCTTGCTCCAGCAGAAACCATCAGGTCATTTCCATAGCTCAGAGGCCTAGCGGTGCATATAATGGACTGTCTGTCACGCCTTTACATCTGGCCTTTGACATAAGCTGATTATTGTATGTGCCTCCAGGGTCATCGTCGTCTGGTACCATTAAAGTAGCTCCTTTTTCTCCGTTTAAATCAACAGTTTCAGGCATTGCACTTAGTTCATAACCTCATGCTTCTTTACCTGCCACAACCCAGTGCAGTGATTTCACTATTATTATTTTGTCTGAGAATAAAACAGTTGTAACCATTACATTTTCTGGCATGAACAGCTGGTTGAGCTTAACAGTATGTTATTAATATAATGCACACACATTTTGAAGCTGGAACAAACTGTACTTTATTTCCCTCTGCTGCCTGGAAGAAGGTTAATTAGCACAAGTTGAGTACTAATAGCAAACTGTGAAATATCTAAATATGTCTTTGTGTGTGTGTGTGTGTGTGTGTGTGTGTGTGTGTGTGTGTGCGTGTGTGTGCGTGTGTGTGCGTGCGTTGCAGCTGCAGGAGACCTGACCGTGTCTCTCCCGGATGGCCTGACCACGCTAGATGGCATCCACCTGCAGTTGACGCCTGCCAACCTGGTTTGCCCCAACGTCCAGATCTCTGGCATCGATACCAGCAACATCAACAACATCACACTACAGGTTACATACACACACACACCAGCTACTGAGCATTGTGTTATTACCCATGCGTGTTATCACCTTGACCTATTAACCTAAAATGAGCATGTAAGCATGTATTAAATGGGAATCATTGTAGTTTGCTGTAATGCTTCTCATTAGCCAATAATCTTCATTTACAGAGACACACACATAAACTCTTTCTTGAAAAATGTGTATCTGAGTTAGTAAGTCAAAAACATTTGAGTACATTAATATTCTGTCAATGTAATTTGCCAAATTAATGTTACTATGGTCTTTAATTAATCAAATATCTGGTTGTGATTCTTGGCTTTACTTTTGAGTGCTGAGCCTACTTTAGTTACATGCCTTCTGAGTCAGCAAAAAGGCTTTGATAACTCAGACTGTAGCCTGTTTCCTAAATGACATCACAAAGCTGCACATCTTACCTTTTCGTCATTTTCATAATTTAATCGAGCAGAAGTCGGCTTTAAAAATATTCCTGGGTTGCATATCGTTTTGTCCGAACCATTTCACTCAATTTAACAGATTAGTTTGTGCATAATATTTCTTGGATGGGTCGATGTATCATCATCTTTATTTTAGGTAGAGTAGTTCTGAAGAAAGGGCTTGTACGTTTCATTTACACAACTAAAATGTAAAACCAGCTTGTCAACATTGCCTAGTTAATTAGTAATTTGATGATTTAACCAGGGGGTTTGTCTGTTTTGATATGCAAATGTATCCAGAGCAGCAATGATGTGGTTAGGAGGGCTTCAACAACTATTAATGAGTTGCTTTTTGCTGCAGCTGCATTGCCATAGTGGCAAAGTAATGATGCCCCTGTATTTGTCCGGGGCATCTTTTGGCAGTAGCTGTACAATGGAAGATTGGGTGTTTTTCTACCATAATATGTCTAGTGAGCATATATGCACTAAACCAAATGAGCAGTCTAGTAGAAGAGAAATCCCACAATCCCACAACAGCACCAGAACACAATTTAAAAAAAGCTGCTGTACTGGGAGCGCATGATGAGTTTTATTCAGTCAGCTGTAAAATGAATTTAAAAAAATATTTTCAACGTATCAGATCTGGCGTTCCTATCCAATTAGTTTTTGTTCGTGTGGTGGACTGATATGATTTGGATATTGAAATTAGTTCAGATAGTGTTCATATCCTCCATCAGTTTCTTTGTCAGAAATGTCTAAACATTTCATTCTAGGATAGATCAACAGAAGCCTCCCAAAATATATAGGACATATAAGTAAGTGTGTAGGCCAAAAATGATATCGCCAATTTTCATCTTTGTTCTTAGAATATATTGTCAATCACAGATTTAAGTTGTCCAAACGTATAGGTATCATAGGGTGGAATTTTGCCCAATGACCGTGAAACATTTCACAAAAGCAACCATGAATCCTTAGGCTGTGGCCGTACAGTTCTCCAAGTCTCTCTCTCTCCTCTTCCTCCTCGACATCACCCTTCCTCTTCATCTGAAGTAGTGCCTTCTCTTCCAGATTGACCACGCCCTCCTCCAGCAGACCTTACAGCAAGGCGGTCTCCTCTCTCAACCCCTGAGCGTTGACGCTGGCCTCGTCGCCCATTCTGGCAACCAGCTCATGTCCGTCACTGACCCCTCAGTGTCTGCCAGTGTCGTTATCCACCCGCTGACCAGCCTGGCCCTGCAGCCCTCCGCCATCACACCTACTCAGGTCACAATGGCCAGCCTCTCCGCGCAGGATGCCACAGGTATGTGTGGTGGTGGCCTCAAAAACAAAACAAGACACTCTCTTGTTATGAGCTGAACAGCTGATTTTTGCTTTCCTGTGGATTCTGCAGGTTCTCAGGACCTAAGCCATGTCATAGCCAGCTCTGGACTGGTAACGGGAGGCACCAGTGGACAGGAGATCACATTGACCATCAACAATTCCAGCCTGACTCAAGCCCTTGCCCATGTTCACGCCCAGGCCTCAGCTTCTGGTTCCGGCAATGCAGCAGGAAACCCTCAGGAGATCACCCTCACCATATCAGGTATGGAGTACCTAATAATGCAGGTCCAAAGAAAACAACAACAGCATACAAATGCATAGCTGTTTACTGTATACAGTTACCTTGTCTCTTCACAAGTGCGGAAACACACTAACAATAACAAAACAACAGATGAAATGTAAATCCCCTCGAGGATCTGGAACACATTTAGTGATTTCCTCACTCAGGAGAGCACGTTTGCAAGCAGAGAAGAAACCCAGATATAATATTAACTCAAAGCCCGTAGATTCATTTTGAAGCCGCTTCACAAATAATGATTGAAAAGCCACATTATTAGAGGTTATGAGTGATATGCCCCCCTCACATCATCTCCAGCACAAAGCCAGCTGGTCGTAAATCATCCAGAGGTAAGAACCTCTCTGAGCCCCTTTGAATCCAGACAGATCATTCCCTGCCTTTACAGGAGCAGTCCGAGTATTTCCTCGAGGCACTACTTTGACCGTCTTTCAATCAACAGTCTGATATATATTACTGTATTGTGATTGAAATCCATTAGGTTAAGGCCTATATAGCACGCTATTGTTATATACTGTATATAGCTTTATGATTTGTTTTTCTTTCTCTTGAAGCTGCATCATGACATTTAGTGGAGATTCTTTCCACAAGTTATTGATTATTTTTTTCTTAGGCAGTGGAAAAGAAGTGAAGACGGTTCACAGTGCACGGGTTCCAAGAAAAAATGACTCTCTCAGTTGATCCAAAATTTGATTTTATGTCTTGCCATCCCTGGAGATGTTCAGAACACAGAAATGGACCAAAACATTCTACATTCTATCCTACCCTGGTATAAGAAAAAACAAAAAGAGCTTGAAATGTGAATGACTGTGAAAAATATAGCTAATTTATTCAATTCTGGACTATACATGGCTTTTCTCTATACTCTTCCAGGTCAGGATCTGCTCCCCCAGCATAGCCACCCTAATGGGGCTGAGATGACTGGCAGCATCAGGCTGGCATCACCACTCAACAGCCATCCCACCAGCGCAACCCTGACTATCACCAATGATCACCTCCTAACTCAGAGCCCCGCAAACACTGGAATGACAGGTTAGAACATGTGTAGATGAATATGTTTTGTATCTAGGTTACACAGAATGTTCAAAGCAAACCTGAAGTGGCTTTTATGTTTGCAGACTTTTTATATTAACTTTTCAAAAAAATTGTTAGAGACTGCTTTTCCTCGTCTTTGCACTCACTGCCAACCATGCAACATATCTCCAGTCTGCTTTTACATATAAAGAAGGATACACGGAATAACAACTTCCTCTAGAAGAAGTGAATCCCAACTTGTCTCTCAAGTTAGTCTTCAATCAGTTTGCACTCAATGATAAGTGAATAAGAGGGGATCAGTACAGTTCAGTCCCTCATTTATTGAAATTAATTTGTCAACAAAAATGTATCTGCTGGCCTTCCTTCCTTAGAATTATATACTGTATCGCCCTCGGAAAAATGGCTTTGAAAGGCCTCCCAGACATTCATGGTCACAAAGAAACCAGCCCCTCTCTATCAGTCAACTTCGTTCCACACGACAAAAGCTGGATCTTTGTCCTGCACCAAGCCATCATTAGTGACCTGCTCCACTCACTCATGACACCACTTGACTCAGGGCCACCACTTTAAGCCAATAGCATCGCAACAAAGTTGGAGATACCTGACTGGCTGTTGCAAAAGATATCACCACTATAACTCACTTGAGCAGAACTGATTAAATTGCCAGCCATTTAATGGAATGACCGTGCACACCAAGTGGGACGTCCTTGTACAGCTGTTAGCCATTGCACTCGCTCCCAGCATATAAAGAATGAGACACTGCGTAGGCCGAGTCTCACATCTCACCTGCTGGTTTAAACAACAAAAACAATAGATCACATTGGCCGAAGGACTGAACTCACTCTCTGTAAATGTGACTCGACACAAAGCCGTCTGTGTTTGTCAGATATGACTGGTGAAGAGTAGAGGATAATAAAACAGCAGTAAGCTGTAGCTACTTCAGATACAAAGGGTTAAAGTGACAAGAGAATGAGTGTTTGTAGTTCATAAGAGCAGCATGAAAGTCGCCACGGGACAGAAACTTCAGCTTGAATAACTTTTAATGGTTCAAAAGGAGCTGCCCTTGCCTCCACTACCAGTGATAGATCCCAGGATAAAACCAAAGCATTGATGGAGAGGCTCGAACAGACAATGCCCTTTTACATGAAATGGCTCGCTAAGGTGTGTGTCCCTCGCCTATGGAGTCATCAAAGGGCATTTGGGAGGCTGAAATAGCTGCCAGATAGACTTTCATGGTTGAATAAGGCTTGACCAGGTTCACGCTTCTTACAGAAATGCAAAAATTGCTGCAGTGGAAATTGACACCAAATATCAAATCACATGGTGATCCTGCGCTCTGGCACTCCCAAGTGGAGTGTTCACTCGGCCCCGTCCTGCTTAGTTCCTGTTGCTTCCCATGTCAAGCTTTCCATTCTCTCACACAGAATATGCTGTTTACACAATGGTGGTCCACTCGAAAGTCAAAGTGATCTTTTGAAACAATGGGTTTTCTCTTTAACTCTGTTAAGTCAACAAAAGCAGACTTCTCATTTCTATCCGGCGGCCAGTTACTACTCGTAGCTAGATAGCTAATTAACGCTAACTGTGAGTAAGTTACAACCTGCGTCTAGTTTGTTTGTTTTTTTATTTTATTTAAGAACCTTGCAATAGGGTCTCAAATATACTGTAAATGCGCTGGCTCCATAGGCCTACATGATATAAATACAGTCTGAGGGTAAAGCTACATGTCCCAGGGGAAAAGTCTGCATACAGCTGAAAGGAATTCCAGGTTAGTACTGTGCTGTAGGCAGTGAACTAGTTTACAGTGTAGTTCAGAGCAGCCAAATGCACTGTTTATCTATTCCTTACAATGTGCTGTTGTATTTTTGCCATTTCTAAAATATATGTGGCCCTATAAAGGTGTTTCTTTTTTTCTTTAGGAGAAATGGACAAAATTGAGCTAGGCCACACTTTGAACGTCAGTTTTAGTTCCGGAACATCATCTCATGAAAAAGAATTAGTATAGAAGCCTGGAAATGACACACCGTGATCTCTATCGTTGGTTTTAATCTGACCGGAGGTTTTTGTTGCGTGTTATCTTTTCAAGCTATAAAATTCATCTTAAGTGCAAATGTACATATACTGTACAGGCGTCAATCAAGGGGAAGTACATATATACACATGAGAAAGTAAAGAGCTTGTGCACTGTGAAGTGAGCAAGTATGATTTGTTTTGTCAGATGGCTTGCTGTTTACTGGTTTGCTTGTCACCTAGAGGCTTAATCAAATTTCCAGTCTCTCATCTCTCTCTTCATTACGCTCCCTTTTCAACTCAAGTGGAAAACATTCCCACCGCTTCACAGAGACACCGAGAGCATCTCTGCTTTTGTTGATTAGACTGAAGCATTCCAGACACTCTGTATGTTAATATGGTTCAACCTGTACTTTGCCTGATAAACTCTACGGGCTCATATCTGCCTTTTTATTGTAATGAAATATTGTCGGGTGTTATTCACCGCTAATAATATGGAGTTTCCTCCTTGACCAAACATTTTCAGTCATGGAGCATAGCACCAAAAGGGCTTTGGTAGCCAGCTGGTTGCAGTCACTTCAACAAATACAGGTACACAGGTCTGTCTAAATTGAGGAAGAAGCAAATACGGTTGAAACACTGTTTTGTAACCTTTAGGTCAAATTTGCATTTGCTTAATGTAAAAGATACGTAAACTACTAGCAGCTAAATTCATAAATGTTAAACATCAAGTGTGGTTTAATGCTACAGATCCCAGAATTCTGGGGTCAAGGAACACAACAAACAGCCCAATATTCTTACGTTGTTTTACGTTGTTTTACGTTGTCTAACTGTGTCCGCGCCTGCTTATTTCACTACTCCCTGTACTATTTACAACTGAACGGCTGTTGAAAATCCAGCTGCTTCACAATGAATACAACCCAGTGTTTTGCCAGTTGAATGCTTTTAATGTGAAGCATCAGCAATAGAAAAAGTTCAGTTGGCATTAGCAATAACTTATTATAGCTCTGATATGGCTGTAGGAGAGTGACCAACAGACAGTAAGGATGATATGCTGCATCGTTCCCTGTGAGACAATTTGAACTGTACTACAGTTGTGGCAAAGACCACTTTAGTGCCAATTCAAGTACAGTTTGTATACATTCTACTACATTTGCCACAAAAGGAATATGACTCTGGCTGCTGTTGAAAATAAAGTCTTGAACCAGTTTAGGAACTTCAAAAGTCATAGAACTCTAACCTTGTGGTCTGTCTCTCACCTGTCAGTCTCCAGCCTGCCACCTAGCACCGCCCATTTACACACTGCTGTGTCCCAGAGCCTAGTGATGTCACCAGGGGGTGTTGCCAACGAGGACAGCGTTACTCTGACACTGGCTGATGCCCAGGGAATGCTGGATGGAGTCACTCTGAACCTCAATACGCAGGTAAAAAAAAAAGAGACAACAATGCACACAAAGACACATTTAGATGCGCTACAACATTTAGAGGCCATCTATTGCCATTATTTGGCATCATGACTGATTTAAAAACTAGCTTGGTTTAAAAAGTATTTGTCGACACTGTCGGATACATACAACATGAACAATCTGTGACATCATTAAGTTTGTCAGTTGCCTTACCAGAGTGTCTTTTGATATTTAGGGTCAGACATTCCCCGCAGTGCTGAATGACCCGGGACAGCCAGCCAGCTCAGGCCAGCAGGTCATACTGGTCAGCCACCATTCGCAATCCACAAACGGAGCGTCTGACAATGGATACAATGTGAGTGTGTTAGTGTGTGTGTGCGTGTGTGCCTGTGTGTGTGTGTGTGTGTGTGTGTGTCTTGTTTGTGTTGTGTGCTATTTAAGATGTTCAGGGGAGGAACTGTCAACCACATGTGGAGTTGCAATGTGCAAGTTCTACAGCAGGGGTCACCAACCTTTTTTAAACTGAGAGCTACTTCAAGGGTACCGAGTAGTATGAAGGGCTACTTATTTGATACAAACTTCCTGAATAACAAAGTTGCACAGATCGCATTTTAATAATAATAATATATGTGAAGAGACTGTTTGATCACATGTCAGTTAATTATTCCTCACAATAATTATTAATAATGATTTCCACAACAATGATGGTATACACATACATATTTAAACATGCAACTTTTATTTCTGTTAATCTGTTTCAACATTTGAAAGTCAGAGGTATCACATCTCTGATATATTTGTATCATCACATGATCAAAGCCGGTTACTTTTGCACATAGCGCCTGCTGGTGAATGATGCAGTGGTGATGTAGACATTTTGGGAAATCTGGGTCACCTTTGCATTGCGCAATGAAGCCGCATGCCGGCCCGTCATCGCGGGAGCCCCGTCTGTTGTCACCGACACCAGCTTTTCCAATGGTACCTTTTTCTCCACGAAGAAACTAGTAACCAGTCTGGTCTATAGCCGAGCGGGGGATCCAACCCTCCTAGGCGCGCGAGCGTCTTCGGGCGCCCGCGTTCAAACCTCTAGTCTGGGCCTTTTCGGTCGGATTGCGTTGCCTCGCCTCTTCCCCCGCCACCCCTGAGTTGTTGCCCCGCGGCCTGTTCCGAGGATTTACAGACCTGATGACGGGGTGCGATCGCGGCGCGCGTCTGGCGCTAACGGGAAGCGCCCGCGATTCGGAACCTGAAAACCTAGTGCGGCGGCCTCGTCCTGGCTGTCCGCCGTGCGCCTCCGGGTACCCAACTCTCTTATGACAAGAAATATTGTCATTTTAAAATCTACACTAATGCAAGCGTTTTTGATTAAAAAAGAACAGCAACTACAATTTTAGACGGAGCTCCATGGTGACTAGTGCTATTTTTAGAACATGTCTCGCGGGCGACTCACGTGGTCCCTGCGGGCGACAGGGTGCCCGCAGGTGCCCCCTCTGTTCTACAGTGATGGCATCACAATAATCCACAGTGATGGATTACCTCTCTCAAGCAAGTAGTATCTACCAGCTGATTGTTATTATTAACATGAATGGTAATACTGGGCTGCCTGGAAGATGTAAAAACACATTCATCAATCTCAAAAAACATGACTGGATTTTTATGGAAACATGCACCGTGAGTTTAAGACTTTAAGACAGTTTTGAGATTAAACCAAGTTTATGAAACAAAACGACCATTGTGTATTGTAAGCATAAGTACTCTATTCTTTAAAAAAAAAAAATCATACTTTTATTATTACTTTTCAAAAATTAGCTTTTGGTAGTAATTGTAAATATGTTACTCACTCATCTTTGTGTTTGATCCAGATTACTGACGACGGCCATAAGGGGGGGAAGGATGGCCAGATGGAGGCTGACAATCGGAACCAGTGTTACTATTGTAACCAGGTGTGCCAGAATGCCAACACTCTGCGACGCCACTGTAGACTAGCTCACGGCAAGGACCGCTGTCACGTCTGCAGTCTCTGTAACAAGGCCTTTAAGCGAGCAACACACCTGAAGGTAAGAACCCGTGTAAAAACAGTAGACATGGTTAGTAAACAACTTTAAATTTAAGCTTCTGATGGCTTGTATATGTAACGATGGCATTGATCCAGCTACTGCTTTCTCTCTATAAACAAAGTGGTCAGTTATTCAAAGGAGCAGTGTGTAGGATTTAGTGGCATCTATTGGTTTGGGTTTCGGAGAACTACGGTGGCTTTCAGGGAAAGTAAAAATGCGAAAGTGTTTGGTTTGTCCATTCTGGGCTACTGTAGAAACATGGCAGTGCAACATGGCGTACTCCATGAAGAGGATCCGCTCCCTATGTAGATATATAAACGGCATATTCTAAGGTAACTTAGTTTGAGGTGATTATACACTAATGAAAACAATACGTTATGAGTTTTATGAATACAATAACTATACTCTCACGACACAAATTTTATTTTGAAGTATCGGTGCCTCCACCTCAGGCTGTAAAAAAGAGTTCCGTCTCACCATTTGAAGCCAAAATAAGAGTATTTCATCAAGTAGCATTTCAGATACACTCCTCTAAACGGTCACTCTCAACAGCAAAACAAAGCACTTAAACTGAGACTTCCTGACGAGCCTCTTCATGCGTTTGAGACACTCAAGCTCGGGAGGAAAGAGGACGATATGGCTTTATACATAAGCTCTTTCCCCACCATACGTTATTAACAGCAAAGACCATTGTGCCATAGCCTTTTATTTCTGTCAATGTGCCTCATTATACTGAGCAGTAATTGTCTTTTACAAAAGTAATTACACTGAGATTAGGCGGGTGTCACAGTGAGAGTGACCGAGCTTCCCCCTCTCCAGGTCCCCAGGCTGTTCATTAGTCTGCAACAAGAACTCAGATGCTGATTTTTAGATTTTTCTTTTTAAAAGCCCCAGTGGTTAGAGAGATAAAACGGTAGGGCTGTTATTTTTCATGTTGTTGACCCGTGGATCATATTTTTGACATTCAATTATAGCGAGACAACCAAAACCCATGACTTAATAATTTCGGAACAAAGGAAAAGCATTTATGGATGAAGTTTTAGAAGTAATTACAGACATGTCTGCTTGACAGGCAGAGCTAGGTGGGTTGGGGAAATCATCAGACATGCATAGTGAGGGAAACAAAGCGATAAATGAAGAGGATTTAGTGTATCAGCCCACTTTCAATCACATCTTCTCCATCTTAGACAGTGGTTACACATGCAACTTCTGTCATTGGATGCTAGGACACATCAACTGTAAAGTCTATATGCTCCAACATCCACTGTCTGAGTCGTGTTAAGTTACTGCTGAAGAAAACCCAACATTTCCTGATTATGCTGCTTCAAAATAACAGCTTTTGAATAACAAAATAATGGGGGATTCGTTAGTCTACTAACGCTGCAGGGAGGAAGAGTGAGCAGCAACAATAATGTGGGAGAATTATTGTGAAGAAATTAGTTTTATAGCCGCTACTTTTTTTACTCTTTCCTGTCAAGAGTGAGATAGGATGGTTTTATGCTCAGCCTAACTAACCAGCTGCTGCTGCTTCGTATTCAGCAGACATGAGTGGTATCGATCTTCTGATCTGATTCTTGTCAGGAGTGAAAAAATAAGCGTGTATAAATTAAGTATTGTTTTAAAGTACTCTGACATCATTGTGAGCACGGTGAACAAAGCAGAGACGGACTGGGTAATGGGAACTGGTTTATTTTTGGTTGTGTGGTTAAACATTTTGTTATTTTTGTCTTTTTTTTAAATCAAAGTTCTGTTTTCCCCAACCAACCCGAGGCCCGTCTAATAAACACTGTTTATCACAGATAAACCCATGCATCTTACTCCTATAATCATTATGGAGACTTCCATTATGAGCACAAGCACCCTCTAGACCAGAGCCTTACAAACTTTGGAGGCTTGAGGTGCCCTCAAATTCTGCAAATCATTAGAGGTCCCCCCCATCTAATTTTGTGGAAATATTCTTAAATAATGAACAGTGACGACAAGTAGATGGTTCATCAGAGTCTAATGAGACGGGTGATGCTGCTGCATCAATGCAGCTGTCTGGCTGAATAGACGACAGCTTCAGGTTGAGATCTGAGATTTGGTAGCCACATGCAACCCAAACTTTTTTCCAGAACAAAGAACATATATTTTTATAGCCCAGGCTGCGGCCCACAGTTTGGGAAGCACTGCTCTAGACTTAATCTCATTATAAACGTGATGCAATTACAGCATAATAATTGCTGCCCTTGTCCCTATGTTTGCTATCATACGTGACAAAGATAAGCATAACATTGCTCTGGAACCAGCAAATATTTTCCATTTTTTGCATTTAAGATAGTTGCAGTTAATTTTCTGTCGGTCGACTAATCAACTTATTAAATAATCATTTTTAGTTTTATGAGACAATACCACAGTTTATAGCGGATGTAGCTGATGATACAAAGACAATGTGTCGAGTAACTATTCAGTGCCCATAAGAGTATACGAAGGCATGATGGGTAAATTGTTATTTTCATTTTTCCGCTTCACATCAGCAATCCACCGAGCACAACATTCAACAAGCTTAGACCCAAAAAATACACGAGACATAGGAGAAAAAGAGAAGATATTGTCTAATCAAATTCTATGTTAAAAATGATTGTTGGGGTGTCCAGACTCTCCTGAATCAGTTTTAATTGTGGCTCAAACAATCTGTCATCTTCAACCAGGGCAAAATAACTGACATGTCTGTTCTAGCCACATTCGAGTAGAGGGACTTATTGCGCTAGACTGTTAAAATCTGTCCCGGATCTACAGGAACACGAACGAGTGCACCAGCCGGGCCCGTCACCCAGCTCCCAGAAACCCAGAGTCTTCAACTGCTCCTCCTGTGTGAAGGCCTTCGCCAAGCGCAGCCAGCTGGAGAGACACAACCGGACACACACGGGTAAGAGGATTATTGCACAGTGCAGGTCATAACAAAAACATTGCGATCGAAATCTAAATGTATTTTATCTTTATAATAATAATATAATATAATAATAATAAAAAAAATACACACTACCCCAAAGTTTTATTGTTCATTTTACATTTTCAGGCTAGTCTTGCCAACTTAGCCACTCCACTGTCTTTCTAGATTTGACAACTTTGAAGACTCCTTTAGTCCCTTTTTTTGCCCCCAAAACAACAAACGCCTCGTGACAAATGAAGCAAGCTTTTGTGCAGACCTTACCTCTTCTCTCGTGAAGCGAGTAGCCAATATTTCAGAGTGACTGTGCTCATATGTGGACTCTTTGGACTGACGGTGCTCAGAGACATGTCCCCTCCCTTTGTAGATATGAAAGGCTTATTGTGAGGTTACAAAAATACAACAATTACTTTGGGTGATTATACACTTATGAAAACATAGTCATGAATGTTATATTCTACTTCTGCCAATAAATCCCCCCTTAGTCCTACACACTGTTCCTTTAAGAATAATTATAGCAAAAAAGCAGTTAAGTTTAGCTTGTTAGGTCCCTGTGTTATTATGGATATGAAGGGACAGCATTTCATAATCGGGTTTAATCTGGTTAAAGTGTTCTCTGCATAGATTTAAGTGTGCGGATATCTATTCTCATCAGTTTGAGCTTTTTCGATACTTCCAGCACATTGTTTAAGAGAAAGCCGGATGGAGCGGTGGTTATCCTGCATGATCTGGTTCGGTGAAGTTTAGGAAAGTTGTGTGAATGAAGAGCAACATTTGAGCACCACGGAAACATTCAGGTCAAATCTACAGCATGTTTTAGACTTCTGTGTGCATACGTTGCATCATGGGGGAATGTTACTTGGTCCATGAACTGTGTACCGCATGTCACAAGCATGTCACAAATTCCACAGTGAATTACTACATCAACAGGCTGACGATAAAAATGTTTAACTGACAATAAGCGTCCCTGTTATATGATCATTTCAAACCTCAGAAGTATTATTTTTTATAATTATTGACTGCAGATTTACATGTCAAAATCAATAAAGACTCCTGATGCAGTCCTGAACACAACCAATGTGAAACCTATTCATTAGCTTTCCTTGTGAGACTCACTCATTCATATATTCATACAAACACAGCTAATAAGCAACTAAATGCCTCGACTGACCTTGTTAAATCCTATTACCATTTGAATGCTGTGAAGAGTTTTCTCTCTTTTTTCTCAAAGCAACATTGATGAACAAAAATCTTCCATCCCCGTCTATTCCAAGGTGTTGCATAGTGTGTGTTGCTTCTTGTTCTCTCATGTCTAGATGAATAGCTTAAATAATGTGCATGAATATGAATAAGTGACTCTAGTTGTGTAAGCAAAGATTTCTTTTTGACCAGAAAACCCTTGCCTAGGTTGTTTGTCAACATTATTTTAGTGTGTAAGAGCAAAGAGTAGTGATCTCTGCTGTGTATGAGGGCCCCTGCTTTGTCATTTTTATGTGAGAATATATTAACATATCCTGGCATGAAGGACTAATAATAATTTGTCTTGTCAGGGCACAGCCACTGTGTGACAATTACCAATAAGCTTCCAGCAACTGATTTATCAAGAATTACTTTTGAGTCATTTAAAATATTTCTTCTTCATAAAACCGTAAAATCAAACGCTTGGATAACATTGAATAATACTGATAATACCATTTAGCCGAGGGTTCAAAGAAAACATCAGGCATGAGAAGGGTTTTCCAAATACTTTCATGAAATAAAACATTGACCTTTATAGAAAAATAGTATTGGTGCTACTTCTTACATCACAAGGCATATATCTTTAATGTGTGGCTATTGTTTAGTTACTAACAAGATTAAGATGCGTCTGGACCTGAGTGGCTTACCACCTCTGCTTAAAAATGTCTTGGGGGGGAAAGTAAGGTCTGCAGCAGACTATAAACAAACAACAACACTAAAGGTGGACACCTTTGAAGAAGAGCTGAAATGATTTGTAAATGAATCGATAATTCAACTGAATATTTTCCGACAACAAACCTTTTTTTTTAACAAAAAAGTCAAGAATGAACTGGTTCCAGCTTCAAAAATGTCTCGATGTCTTATATGTAAGTATGTTGGATTTTGAAGGTTACGATATTGTAACCCTAGTTCTATTATCACCTAGTCAGCAGATCATTATATAAGGAAAACAATCGTTAGTTGCAGCCCTACGTTGAAGAGAAACCAATACAGCTTGTTGTCCTTGCTGCCTTTCTCTCTCACCATTTTATTGACATTATAATTATCTCCTTGTGTTGCCATGTTTAGTTTACATTGTGCAAAACTGATGTTCTCAAGGACGATCAGTATTCCGGTTTCGGCCAGGGATGATTTGGGCTTCATCTTCCCCCGAGTGGATATACTTTAAATATGCAAGTACACACAAAGTATGCGTACACACAAATTATGCTAGCTAATATTTGAACAATGTCACTCGCATCACAGCCGCTTGTCAACATGTACACATTGGTAAAAAAGAAAGCAATTTCATCATGAGGCTTAAACAGCGGAGGTTGGTTCATTTATGGCCAATACATATTATAATGTTTTTATGGATATGAAAATGGTAGAGCACAATTAACACCTAGTTTGTACAGTCATGTGGGTATGGACATATGGGAGGCCGCTAAGGTATTTGTTCAATGGAATAAATTAATTATATATTCGTAGCACCATTTTTTTGGGGCTCATGGAATGTATGGCTTGAAGATTTTTTATATTTACAGAGATTGCCGGTAAATCTTTCTGCCACGTAACTTATTGCATTATTGAGTCCAAATCTCAACTCCAGCACAGTTTCATTTATTTGCACTAATTACTCCAAAGTACAATACTGTATATCACATTTGATCTATTTGAAAAAACGAAATGCAACGAGACTGAATTACATATGACCTGTGGCTCTGTGTTTTGGTGCAGGCGAGCGGCCCTTCAAGTGCAGCCAGTGCGACAAGGCCTTCAACCAGAAGAGTGCTCTGCAGGTCCACATGGTCAAACACACTGGAAAGAAGCCCTTCAAATGTGAGGTGTGCAGCATCAGGTTCACCCAGAAGAGCAACATGAAACACCACATGAAGAGGTCCCACGGCTACGGTAAGCAGCTGACCCAACCAAAGTCACTCGGTCACACACACACACACACGTGTCCCGGTCAAGAGCAGGGAAACTATGATGACATGCGCATCGACTTTGTTCGAAGCTGTCAGAACAGTTCCCTTTGATATCGGCAGATGCATGTCCTGAATTTTAAATCAACATCTCCCTGACAGCCTTCATTCATTCTGCCTTCATTCCATCCAAGCACCTAACCCTGGAGCCCGACCGGCACCTGTTGGTGAGGAGGGGAACAATTCTGACAGATCTGTTAATTATGCCACACTTCCACAGAAGCTTCCACTCAGGTTCCCTCTGCTGGGGGGGATGTAGATAATATATAAAGTCATGTGTGAAACATTGTCTTCTGTTGTGTCACTGGGGATGAGGCCCACCAGGCTCTAAAAGGTCAGGGCACACTGACTTTACTTTTTCGTGGTTTTCTACAACCATGCAAATCCTGGAAGACCTGTTGAAATCAAAACATTTGTTTCCAGGTCGGATAACGTTTTAGAAATGTGTAAATACTGTCTAACATCTGGAAAAGTAATTCAGTTTTAAATATAACTTTGATGTGGGGAATTGGTTTTCCCAGACACAAACCAGCTGTGTCCACACACTTTGTGTTTGGATGTGAAGCATGCAGAGTACAAACCTCAATGTTAAAACCTCCTGGAACGACAGCATAGTGAAGTGGGATTGAAAAGTAGAGGTCGAACCGATTAGTATGCGGCGATAGGACGCTTTACTCGCTATCGCTATCTGCAGAACTGGGCTCCAAGTCATATCTGACCCGTATTCAGTTTCTATCAAATATATAATGCAACACTTATCAGTGCTTCATAGGTATCAGCCAAGTAATCAGCGACCAGCTAATCCTGCTCCAAACTATTGTTATTATATTAGCCTTTAAAAATCCACTATCGGTCGACCTTTTCTGAAAAGGTCGACCGATAGTGGCCCTCGCTAGCCTTTGTGACGGAGGTCTTGCTGATCTGGCCACCCTGAGACTTCCATCTACATGTTTACACGAGAAAAAACTACACTTAACCCCAAATTGCTCCCGTAGGCTGTATGAATGATTACATAGTCTGATGGGCAGTGTATGAACGGGTGAAGGACATGGAGTGCTAAAGTGCTTTGAGTGGTCAGAAGACTAGAAAAGTGCTGTACAAATATAAGCCCATTTACCATGTGTATGAGTTGGCTCGTGAGCTGTTAGTTTAAAAACTAAATGGACTATGTAGTCATTAGAATATCTTTGATTAGGGGTGAAGGATTCACAATTACATTCCTAGAATATACTGTTTCTATTTTTTGTGGTATTTCTTTCCACAAATGAAGTCTTTTTTTGAAACAGAACTCCCAATAATTCAACATTAAATCACACCTAGTCTTATTTCGGGGCATAGCATATATGGCCTTCCTAAAATAATCCTCTGCTTTTCAGGATATCCTCTCACCAGTTTTACATCCAGGTGGGCGGCTTTGGCTCAGAGGTAGATCGGGTTGCCCCTGAACCCCCCCCGCCATGAGTGTATGAATGAATGGGTTATTAAAGGGTGAATGTTGACATGTAGTGTAAAGAGCTTTGAGTGGTCGGAAGATTAGAAAGCCCTCGAAGGCTGTGCCATGGGTGTGAGTAAATGTCTGTAAATGAATATTTAGATTGCATGGTAGCCCCTGCCATCAGGGTGAGTGTGTGTGTGTGTGTGTATGTGTGTGTGTGTGTGTGTGAAAGGGTGAATGTTGACATGTAGTGTAAAGTGTTTTGAGTGGTTAATAATGCAAGTCCATTTAAAACATTTTCATAAAGCTGCCCTGAGGTATTTACTGCGTGCAATGGCCAGAAATGAACTAATTATGTCCGACATAGCAAATTTGGCGGTTTGAGGACTGCAGTGGTCTACGTAGTTTACAGGTTTTGCTTTCTTCTTCTTTGGAAACTGAACCAAGAACTCCATCTGTGACGGCATATGATCGTAGGCGTCATGATGTTGAAAAAAGATCCCATTAATTTATTTGTTTCATTTCTCTATATTTGTGGGGCTGTTCAAGACCCCCTCTGAGTCATTTTGCTTGTGAAAAATGCTGGATGATTCAAGCACTTGCAACTTTAAAGTGTTTCAGATATAGACTGCAAAAGTAGAGGGAGGTAATTAAATGACTCAAGTCAATGTGTGACCTGCAGCAGCAGGAAAAAAAGCACATTTGAACCTTTTTAGCCTGTGACTCATCGTTGTTATGTGCAAGTTAAGTCACAACAAGCATATTTGCATCCGTCAAGTTGTATTATATAGTTTTGGTGATGGACACAAGAGCAAGAGAGAATGTGAGATATTAAAACAAACGGAGTGGGCAGAGGAAGAGTTCTTTTTGACTAATGGTCTCATTTGTATGACAGCTGCTGCTGGCGCAGCTCTGTAAATGTATGTTAATGTGATTTTCCTCTGGTTTAACACCATTACCTATCTCATGCAAACTCTCTTCTATTTCTTCCTTTCTCTCCCTCCAGGTCAGATCCAAGAAGTGTCCCTGAGCCAAGAAGAATCGGTGCACCAAGTAACGCCTGAACTCGACCTGGAAGTGGTTCCCGAACCATCCGGCGACTGGCACAATGTCTTCCACTGACCACACAAGTCCCTGTGCCAGATAGCACTGTACTGGTTGAGTTTTACAACTAAACAGCAAAGCTTTGCCAAAGCACTTTCCTCCTCTCGAAATGCTTACTAGAAGGACAAGACTATAGATTAGCTCCACTGTACACTGAGGGCTTTGACCTAGCAGCAGCCTGCTGTTCATCCAAGTTTGGATTGATGTAAGGAGAGTTTAGCTCCCCGTGATTGGCTTAATGATTGATCTGTTTTGTTACTGTCTGATTGTCATCAGTTTGGCTCAATAAACAGGCATCCCAGGGAATTCTCCAGGAGATGCAGGTCCCTCTCATGCTGACCCGGTTGTAAAGACAGGAAGCTGCACTCTGCGAAAATACTCCTAAGAGACGAGCGTGTTGTTTGTCCGTTATTGTTGTGCCCACAGGGATTAAGTGGAGGTGAAAACAAATTGTACCGCTGTCATGACTTCAATAACAGAACTTTTTTTTCATGGGTCTACAAGAAATGGCACTTTTTTGTTACATATGTGTACTGTATATAATTTTGAAGGAAAATGTCGTTAGTTCCATGTTTTTTTTACTTAGACAGTGCCCAAAGTGGTGTTCCAAACGTGTTAATAATAAACGATTGAGGTCAATTGTTACCTGGGTTTTATGCTATACGAGGTATTTGACGTGTGGGCGTTACCTTTTGTTTTTTGTCATTTAGACTCAAAAGTACAGACATTTCCGTTTACTTCAGTTCATTCTGTAAATATTGTAGCTAGATTGCATCTATTTTCTGATGAATCCCCACAATATGGTTTGGTTGGAAATATGTAATTTGAACATAATGTTACATTTATAATGAAGCAACGCCAATGTACAGACAAGCTTTTTTTGCAGTTGTATTTTCTATTGTCCACAATAAATTAAGATTAAAGTCATTTTTGTACTAATTTAAGCTTTCATCTCTTTTTACTGTATCTTTGATTTCCCCTCTAATAAATGAATAGTATCACATTCTTTAGAAGAGTCGATACCTACAAATCTCTTTTGTGTGTGTTAAGGTAAAAATAGTATATAGTCCGTCGAAAAAGTAATGAAACAGTCATGTCTAAAAAATATAAAGTCAGTATATTGAAAAAATGTATATTATAGTATGTTTAAAAAAGTCATTCAATAAAATTCACCGAGGTCCATTTAGAGATAATTTCCTCGTGCGAAGGTCCGGAACATCACAATAATTCCTAATTTGCTCTATAATTTAGTGCCTCATTTATTGAAGTAGCCTAACTTGCTGTATTAATGTCTTTATGTAATGAGTAACTGGATGTCATTTCAAATATAGAAAGCTAAATTGAATAATATTTCAAATTCAACTGTATGAATTATACATATTACATACTTGAATAATAAATTCTCTCAATTTAAGTAAAATGAGGGACTCTTAAAGTACATCATTTCAGAAAAATGAACTGAATTGTCCAGCTTTAAATTCAGTTCATTTAGGTGTGAAGTGATGTCCGCCAAAAAAAGCCACGATATATATTATTCTCTTCTAAAAAGAGAAAATTGTGCGCATCTTTGTTTGACACCACTTGTTTCAGCTCTATTCTCTTGTTGGACATTTGAAAATGTTATGTTAGGATTCTGATCATATTGGGCTCTTGGGTTTATTTCTCTGTGTCTTCATTTTGGATGCGAGTGGGTACGTTTGCTCAAAAGATGTGTGCCTTCTTGTGGTGGCGGTTTACGTCGCCGCTTTTAATAATCATCACGGTCTCTGAACATGACACTGTTTTTTAACTGCCCGTGAGAAGAATTAACATAAGTCTATCCATTCTTGGTTAAAGACTCTGGTCTCGTCGTCCATTTTTCTCTTTGGAGAACGCCATGTGAAATAACTTCGGACTCACTTTCTCTCCGACTGTTGGGTCTCTCTGCCGTGTTTGTGTTTCTCACTCAAGTCAAGGTCAATAATTATAGGAATACACATATTTGACAAAAAGTTTTTATAAAAAGTCCATATTGGAAAAAGTGGAAAAAGTGAAAAAAAAAATCAATAGTATTGTATGTTGACAATAAATTTCATCGTATACTGTGTGGAAAAAAAGTCAAACAAGTCATAGTATAGGAAAAATTCATAGTATAGTGTGTCGAAAAAGGTCTTAAAAAGTAGTTGTATACTATGTCAAAAAAGTCACAAAAAAGTGAAAGTATGATGTGTCGAAAAAAGTGATAAAAAAATGTCATAGTATGACAAAAAAATTCATGTAAAAGGTCATAGTATATGTTACGTCCCTTTTTCTACTGGTCCAGGGGATGAGTAGAGACGAACACAAAACAACCCAAATAATAGACAAATAATCCGACGTGGAATTTAATCAGAAACAATATTTATTTCACATACATTCCAACAAAAGTGAGTCTTACACAGAGTGGAAAAGGATGGGACGTGTGTGGTCGTGCCAAACAATCAAAATCAATATAACAAAACTAAGCCTGACTTAATACCTCTGAAACAAAAAAACAAAATGGCTTTTCTAGCTTCTCCAAATGTTACTCCATCAAAACCAAATACAGAGGGGGCACCGTCCAATAAACCTAGTGTATCTAGACACAGAAAACAACTACGTGTTTGTACCAATGTACAGGGTACCCCAGACTCACCTACTGTCCGCAACCTCTCACTCCAAACCTTAATATTTAGTCTCAGCATCGACAGAACACAACAAAATGAAGAGCGGGCTGAACTTCTGAGGCTTCCTGCTTTTATTCTTGGCTCCCACTCTGCTGATTGGCCAGCCTGAAGTTGGTGCAACCCATGGAGCAGCACGACCGGCCCCCACAGGTGGAACCCAATCAACTGATTGACACCCGATAGGAAATAAGGGAGAGAGAAAGAAAGAAGGGCAGGAGGGGAGAAAACACAACACGTAACACCCCCACCCATATAAGCTCAAACATAATGTTTGATACTACAGAGCACGTGACAAAACATCCGCAAGAACATTTTCAGACTGATTTCAAGACTGTAGTTTGAAATGATCAGAGACCAACGTATTAGAGCTGGTTGTAGTTATACATCCTGGATATAAGCACAAGAGTGTTCTGATCTGTGAAAACTTTAATAGGCTTAACACTTGACCCCTAACACTTGGTAAACCTCAAAATGCTGTAGGGTGAACAACATTGCTAGAGCTTCCTTCTCTATGGTGGAATACCTAAGTTGATGTTTGTTGAACATCCGTGAGAAGTAACTCACAGGATGATCGATGCCCTGGTCCTCCTCTTGCAGAAGAACTGCCCCAGCTTCAACCGCACTGGCATCAACTTCCAGCTTGACAGGCAAGGAGAAATCTGGGGCAGTCAGGACAGGAGTGCCACACATTATACCCTTAAGTCTTTCAAAAGACTGTTTGCACTCACTAGACCACACAAAGGGCTTTGCAGGACTGGTTAAAGCAGTCAGTGGAGCTGCTACAGAGGAGATGTTTTTGCAGAACCGTCTATAATACCCTGACATCCCAAGGAAACGGCGTAGCTCTCTCCTGGTTGTTGGTTCAGGAAATGCTGCAATGGCTGCGAGCTTGGCATCCGTAGGACGAACCAGTCCTCGACCGACCCGCTGACCAAGATGGAGAACAGTTCCTTTTCCAAACTCACATTTGGCAAGATTGAGTGCTCGAAAACCTCTCTCAATGTAGTCATGTGACCAACCCAGTCATCAGAATAGACAACAATATTGTCAAGATATGCTCTGCAGTGTGGAACGTCTCCCAGTACTGCATTTACTAACCTTTGAAAAGTTTTTTTACAAGTAAACTCCACTTTCAGTCAGGAGGTTATTAGCAGAGCGTAGCACAGAGACTGGAAGTAAGAGGAAACGGCTCACAGAAAAAAACTCATAGATCTGTTACTTAAACCAGCCTTAAATTGAATGCAATCATTTCCTGAAGTTTACCTCACTGTGCTTATTTAGCAGTGACATGTCAGGACCCTGCCTTCCCACTGATTCATGTTTCATTCACCACCACTCAAACAGTTGTTTGGGAAAACTTGAGCCTGGATGGTGCTCAAGCCGCTCAAGTCACGAGGAGCTCATCAAGCTCGGCATGAATAACGATTCCGAAATGTGTCGTGAATTCTGGCTCTATGAAAGCACATTAGCCTGCCGTGATGCTGCGACCCTGACCCAGTGACACCACTTCCATCCCCTTCAGTTCATTTGCCTCTGGTCGTGCCAAGCCAGATAGAACACACACTGCACAACACAGAGAGTAGAGTTGGTTTTATAGTTTTTATTTTTTATTCTCAGTTAAGTGGCTGGTCATGTTTTATTACACATACAATAATGAAGAGGATCTTTACATTCATCCACAGGATCCATTCAGAAAAAACACATCACACAGCGCTCACGAGGCTCAAGCACACACAGTGGGAGAGATGAACGCTACAGATCAAACACGGCCGCTTTTTAACACATGAGGAAGAGGGGATGTTTTGAACAGCACCCGTGGTAGTGCTGAGCTTTTTTTTCTTCAGAAAACATGCAAATTACACATTCCCAAGAAACACCGTATAATGTGTCACTACAGGGTTAGTTACAGAGCACCTTTTTTGAAATTGTGGTTTTTTGAAATTATCCATGAGAAGGCAACACAGCACTTTCGTTTGGTAGTCAGGAGGAAAGGCACTTTTACAGTATGTGGGACATGTGTGAGATAGAAACAGCGAAGACGAAGGAGAGACCCAGACTACACTAAAGCAAAGAGGGAAGGTCTGAATCTAGCATCATTAGTGTATATACCATTATCTCATGAACCAAAAAAAGAAATGATACATTAGAAATCAGTGACTATTGCAGAAAATGGGATTTAGAAGGTTTAGAAATTAAATTTTTACCACAAAAGACGCAGCCAGCCGTAGGCCCGGAAGACAAACACAGATCAACATCACATGACAGGACACTTAACTACAGCTAAGACACAAAGGTGGAATGAAAACACACGGTGACCAAATGGCTCTATTAAGAACGCAAAATCTGTTAAACACAGGTTTATGTTTTGGGGTTCACAGAAAAGGTTTGTGGGAATGACGAAGACAGTGTGACGAGACAGAAAACCGCTCATTTTGAAAACAGAAACACCCCGGCCTTTTCATACAATCAGCAAGGGGGCAATGACGGTCAAGTCAGTCGGACTTGCACCGGCCGCAATCCTTCAACTGCTCCAGGTGTGCTTCGGTTTAGCCGCCCTTTTGTTAGAGGAACCATCGAAGACGTCCACAGAAACTCAAGCACAAGTATAGGAGGGGGGGGGGCATTCGGGCTGCACACGTGAGTGGCTTCAGGATACATTTCAGCAAAAAAAGTTCACGCAAATGAGGGGGGGGGGGCAACAGATTGTGTCGCTATCTACCAGCCAAAGGGGTGGGTAGGTAAGAGGGGGAGATGAGGGATTTAGCATAAGTTAGAGTGTTATCGGAGGAGGAGGGGAAGGTAAGTTTAGGGAGGGGTGACAGGATTTCTTCCTTTTCTTCTTCTTTTTCCCCCACTTCAGTCATGTGATCTTGAACATCTGCCCTCGTGCTGTTGGAAGGGGTTGTAGAGAGGGACTTCAGCGTTTGCCTGGAGAAGCACTCCTGCTTCCCTGTGTAACAGACAAGACATTTGTGATGAATATGTGGAGGCGGCAGTCCCACAGACCTGGTTCAGCATTGAAGGACTACCCTGGTGTTTTTTCTCAGTCTGGCCCTTTGATCATTTCACTCTCTCCAGACTGTGATGGGAGTTTTCACATCAGCAGACAGCATGTGAAGTAATAGGTGGTTGTAGACAATAAGTTGTCACAGAACAATGTAAGTCTTCACCATTGATGAAGGCCATTATGAATCATCAATGACAGCTGTCTGGCTATAACTTGGCACATCCTGTGTTACACAATAATCTTTGGTAAGAGCAGAGAGGTTATTTCATCAGGCATTAGTTCTTTCAGTCACACGTCATTACATGAACTCATTTTCCAATGTTTTAGATGTTGCAAGCTCTCCTCCCGAGTAATGAGACCAGGGCTTAACACGGAAAAGTCAGAGTAGCCCTTTAATGTGAGAATCAAGCAGGTTAGTATGTTCGTGGGGCAATGTTCAGGCCTGCAATGATGCATAGTTATGGAAGCCAATAGAAAACAAAAGTAAAAAGCAAATCAATGAAATATATCAGGAATGATAACAAGTCAACATTTTCAGAGAGTAAGTCAAGATTATGATATGGGGAAAAAAAAAGTGACTTTCTAAATACAAATCTTATCATAGTGAAAATAATAAGTGAAATAATAAGATAAAGTTAATAATAATAATAAAAATGAGCTTCAATGCATCGCTTATGTTGCAATGCACATCATTTTGCATGCAGGTCTTAAATCTTTCTTCTTTTTTTTTTAAATCAACAACAGAGGGTTCTCACTCTGTCTTTATAGCAAAGAGAAACAGTTGGACATGTGGAGAGGAAATCAGGTTTTCACAGGTAATTACATGTTATTTCACAGATGCCGCTAATGTGTTTGTGTGAGGTAAACAGCCCAGTTTTCCATTTATCTTTTTGTCCACAAAGTTTCAGAAAAGACATCCTGTGTTTATCACATTCACAAAGCCTCTCTGAGGACTATTTTGTACTTTTTCCATCCCACCCTCTCATTCAGATGAAAAAGAGTATGAACTCTGAAAGCAAAACGATGATACAAATGAGACGAATCTTCATGGATTGCTTAGGAAGACCATCTAATGTAAGAAGCTTTGTACCCCTCATCATCAAACAAAGGCTGGGGACTGAGCTTTTCTTCTATTCTTACAGAATGAAATTCATTATCTGTCATGAAAGAGAAAAATTCGTTGTACAGCAAAATGGGAAAATGAAAGCAAATAAAAAGAATAGTAACAGAGCATGACACAATTGAAAGTTAACATGGCTTTATGCTCAATTCCACCTCGACTGTGAAGTTTATGAGTGAAAGAAAAGGATCGTGATAGCGGGATGGCAACTGAGTCGACGCGATCAGAAAGATTTGAAACGAGCATCCAAGAGGTTCGTCATCTCCAGAGCTGTTTACTCTTTTGTAGCTTAGTGACAACAATTCAGCCACTCACAATGAACTCCGTTCTAGACAGTTTACGAAAGAGTTCTTTCTTGTATGCAATTTCAGCTCGCTAAGTCGCAGCCCGGGGGGGAATTTAGATTTTTCAAAAGCTTCCGTAATTGCTAAACTAAGTCATCCGAGGTACATTGTAGAGAAGCTGGCTCATTAAAACCTGACAGGTTAAAACTGGCAGAGCATGACAGCCGCCCGCTCCTTTTCATGACACATGGAAACAAATTAACAAGAAGGATGAATTGGAAAGTCAAGCAGCAGTCTGAAGTACATGTTGATAAATAAGCTAAAGCTGAAGCATTGGATGAATGCTACGCGGTCTCAAATTGTTTGCCCGGAAAATGTTGGTGTGGGAGTTAAAACGCCTCAGTTTACTGAGTCGTACTGTGTACTTAAGGATCAGTTTTATACTCTCCCAACATCTGTGTGCACTGAGTCCTCCATAGCACATGAGCCAGTCGTGCTTGGCAAGTGATTAAAGACATTACATAATAATGGCATGATACACATTGTGCATGAGCCCACCCCTCCCTCTCCTGTAAAGCAGTTACAGTATGTTAGCCATAGCCCAGCTGGACCCTTATGGGAACTGCGCGGGCATAAAGCTTGTAGCATGCATGATGATCAATCTATTCTGTCAAAGCTCTCTTATTATTCTGCTGCTGCTGCTGCAGTGGTAATGAGATTAGGATGTCTTCTAAGCATATCAATGTTGAGTGAGTTAAACTCAAGTATCCCTCCATCACGAATCAGTTACTCACTCTGCTGCTGATATCATCACTGAGGCAGGAAAAACAACAACACAGGGGCAAGAAAGTGATTAGGAAAATAATCCTTTTTCTATCCAATCTTACTTCAAGGTAAAGAGAGAAGCCGTGTAGAGAAGCCACTGGGAAATAGCTTGAAAAGTTTTTGTAATGCAGTTTTTTTTTTTTTTACCATTTTGAAGATCCTAGTGAGGGTGCCTTTGCCGTCCCCTGCACTGGCCTTCTTGGCTTTAGCAGACTGTGACTTCTGGTCACCCTGCCCAAGGGAGAAGAGAAAAGGAGGAAAGGAGTCAGTGTTAATAGAGTCTCTGAGATGTTTGTCAGGGGGATTAAGACTTCATGTGGTTGACCCTTTCACAGATTGCCCAGGATTCAAATTTCAGAGAGTAAAACATAAGACCCTTTTCTCTCATGTGTGCTCGGGAGCAATAGATAGATCAGTGAGCTCGAAAATAACCCAAACTATCGGATGACACTGGGTATGTTAAAGTGCAATCCCATTTGGCCTGACTTTTACAGTGTTGCATTTCTGGCAGTGTTTTCATCCAAGCAGTTCATGGGAATTATGCACAAGTTGGAAAAGCTACAGAGCAGCAAAGAGATATGAAGATAAAAGCCTTTCTGCTTGCATGTTTTGTTGAGAATTTGAAACTAAGGGGGAATTTCCTGGCACAACAGTTCATTTCTTTCACTTTCTGAAAGCATGCACTAATCTCACTTTGACCACATGACAGTCATCTGGACCAGTGTCGTGAGACTGTGCTGACACTTCAAAACATGACAGCGAATGCTAATCAGCTCTGGACTTTTTTACCTTTTGTGACTTAATGACATTTAGTAAACTGATTTATTCACCTCCTCAAGCTGGATGCAATGAACAGAATGTATTTTATTTCAGAAACATTTTAAAGGATCGCTGCTTGACTCTTGGATGAAACACCTGATATGGTTCTACAGCTTCATCCTTTTATGTGGAGATGCTGATGTCCAGTCAGATATGCATGAAACACATGTATGTAAACTGGTTTTAAGATTCATTTCCTTAAAAAAAAAAACCACTTACAGACTGTATGAAAATGATTAAAAGTGGTGAAGGGAGTTGAACCTTATGTTTCACTTTATAAAAATACCAAAGGTTCCCCCTACTTAACCCTTTTTGACCCCCTTCCCACCCAAATAATGTTCATACAGTCCCTTCTCAGTCTCAGTTTTCTGAGCACACACACGCACACACGTGCATGAGGGCCCTGAGTTGTGCTGATAACGTCGCAAAATGAAGCAGAAGGCAGCCTTACTGCACCCAGCCACAGAGGAATTAAAAAAAGAGAAATTAAACTAGGCTAATGAGGAGCAGAGCAGTACCTGTGTTATCATGAATCTACAACTACATGATATGGATAAGTATTGCTGCAAAAAGCTACAAAATGGGTATGATGTATTTGGAAATGGACTTCAGTCGTAAGGAAATGAGGCCGTTATCGCTGATGTATGGACAGATTACAACAGCTTAAGTGGTGGATGGAGACTAAATGGAAGTAGAGCCACAGGCGACACACTCGGAGGCTGTTTTAGAGGATGACCTCACTTGCCCCCTCGGTTTTATTAGGCATGATAACTCTGTGTTTTGTTTTTTAAACCACCTACCAGGCCTATGCTGGCTGCTAGTCCTCTCCACTGGAGGGGTAGAGACACAAGAAACAAGGACAAGAGGTAAAAGGGAGAGCGGACAAATATAAATGTGTATCTTACTCAGCGCAAAGGCAGGATGGGAAGGAGAGGAGGCAGATAGGAGGGTCCGTCCAGGGAGGGGGGGGGGGGGGAAGTCACAGGGTCACAAGGGGGCAAAAGGAGATGAGGCAAAGGGAGCAGATATGTGGGGGAGAGGGGGGGGGAGGAGAGGAGCAAGGCAGGTGCTCACATTGGAAAGAGCACAGATTTAGTGACATCCAGCAGCAGCAAAGACATACAGAATGTGGAAAATAGTGTAGTGGCACACTGCCATCATCTCATGACTTCTCAATGAATTGTCTTCAAGCATTCTGGTTAAATAGTTTTCTTTGTATGTTGTACGTGCTTTTATTCAAACTTTATCCAAATGTTGCTGTTTTTTTGTGCATAGGTTCAGTGACTTACAGATTACACTACGGGTACAATCCCCGATCTATTTACTGTCACTATTGACAATACTGGCCTACTATTTCTGTATTTCACGTGTGAGTGAATAGTAGCAACATAAAGCAGACTCACCCTAGACTTGGGAGGGGCAGGGGAAACCTGAAGAGGAGTTAATCACAGCAAGTAGAGAGATTGGACATTTGAGTTTGTGAGAGATCACAGAAAGTAACAGAGGAGCAAAGAGACAAACATGGAGGGAAAGCAGCTGGAAGAAACAGGGATGATCCAGACTCCTACTCCTAAATACTGTGACTATATTGTTTTTATCACTTACGATCGTGCGGAAGAAATGGACCACAGCGTTCTCTGCTCCACGCTTACGTGGGGAAGTCGCAGAGGCTTTCTGGGGGCCTGGAGAGAGAGCACCTCGGAAAGATCCCTGGGAAGGAGAAGAGGAAAGGAAAGAAAAGGAACAACACACCTACATGTTAAATAAATGTATGATTTTGCACAAAATGACTTGACCTTAAGCTCTTGAGAGAGAGATGCTCAAATACAGTTTCACGGGGATTTTTTCAAAAGCTTTAATAATAAATGTATGATTAATACTTAATACTTGAAAAAGAAACAGTTAAAACACAGGGGTTGTATGAATGAATACCTAAAACAATACAAAAATAAATCTGTAGGATGTCCTGTCCCACTTACCCGTTGAATGCAAAAAAATGTGTTTATAGGGTCCAGGTATAAAAATACAGAATAATTACTCCTTTATTAACATCTTTACCCTGAAAAACTCATGGTACATAGATGCAGAAATCCAAAATATGAATATATTTTTATGATTGACTCTTCTTAGTGGAGAACCTCCCGATAACTTTCATCCAGCCATAGAGATTCATTCAATCAGCAGCATTAATAGCAGTCTCACGTCGCAGACTCCAACCTCATTAACCTGTATTCCAACCTGGCAGAAACCTTTGACCATCAGTCATTAAAAACTAATTGGAATGCAACAAATGAGCAGTTGAGAATGTCAGTATGTTCCTTTGTCAATGGCTTGATCTCAACAAAAAGGACTAATTATCACCCCAAAGGACAAATCAATGCAGCCAACCTCCTCAAAGTCAGACTTTACAGAGAATACGCCAGGATGAGTGTTTAATAAGGTCGATATCCTCTGACTTTTTGGCCTGGGTAAAAACACCGGTGCATTAAAAGTATCCTCTATTATGTTATGCAAACGGCACAGACACATTAAAGGTGAAAGGTCTAATCCCTGTAATACCAAACGCCATCAACAGCCTGCAGCTCACGGGAGAAAAAACAAATTTCCACTCGTCTTTTCAGTTAATGTTACTTCATTCATCCCTTTCTCTGACCCCCATTAACATAACAGGAAAACGTGTGTGATTTTATGTGTGAGGGAGATGTTGATGATTCACATCCATTATCTCACATCAAAGAACCGTTAGGTAACGGAAAGAGGGGGAGCTTTCACCACCACCGCCCCCACCATTTACACGATATGATGTGTTGTCAGATTATATGTCACCTTTACTGTCTTTTGTAAGGTTTTGTGTATTCCAGCTCTGTAGCTTCCCCTTTGCTTTCAATAGTGATGCTTAATGACGTTTTCTTGAATAAGTGCGTGTCTCTGTGTGTGTGTTACTGCATGTCTGTTTCTGACAGGATGTAAATGATTGAAGATGCACGCAGAAATGAAAGGGAGGGGAGGAAATAAAGCAGCCTCTGTGGCCGCTGTCATGCCTTTGTTTGGGCAAAGAAGACAAGAAAAGGAAGAAAGAAAGAAATAGGAGATCAAATAATGCTGTTTGCATTCTGCTAGTATGGTCTCCATTTCCGCCGGTCGACCCTTTGATGTGAATGAGGTCTCCTCTGTATTTGCTCTTTCCTCTTGTCATGTATTCTCCTGCTCGAAAACACTTTTATCTGTCTTTATTTTTCCATTTAGAATGGCTAAAAAACCCAAGTTTTTCCATTAGCTTCTGGTATGCTGTTAATGATGATGGAGACTTTCAAATCGTGAGCAGTGACAGTTTTCTGTTAATCTAAATTAAAAGCTGTTTTGATGTCCGAAGCGTGTGAGAGTGAAAAGAAGGTTCAAAGAGAGCGTCTGCCTGTAACACATGCACATCATTTTGTGTGCATTTCATATTTCATATTTCACAGTTTGTCCAGTTACGTGACACCTGTCCTTTGGAAGTTTGACTTACAATCACAGTTACAGCTACAATCACTGCTCATGCTGAATATCCAGCTCTTTTATCATTTGAACAAGAAATACAAACAGCAGAAGAAGGAAATAGTCAGTTCCTTGATTTCCTAAAGTGGCTATAGGCTGAATTAGGTTATCTTTATAGGAGTAATTTGACATCAACATCACTCGCATAACTGTCTATTTAATATAAAACTATTGAACCAGGAGAACTGCTCTTTCCAAAGGTAAAACATGACTAACAGGCTATAGCCATGCTATTAAGCACAGCGGTGCTTTGAGCTAAATACTGATGCTAGCATGGCAATATGCTCATAACGAGGATGCTAACACGCTGATGTTTAGCAGGTGATGTGTAAGCATGCTAACCATGGACACACCCAGATCTGGCTTCACTGCTGCCTCAGCTCCAGTGGGATGTGGAGAGCTTCTCCTCCTCCGGCCAGGAGCAGAGATTTGCCTCGCTGCTCCACGGGGAGCGCTGCTGGAGGGCCCGGGCTGTATTGCTGGGCACACTGCTGGGAAGGGAGGCCCAGGAGCACCAGAACCAGGGCTGTGTGGGGCAGACTGTCAGACCCTGCCACAGTAAAATGAGGTTTCTAAAGGGATTCTGGTGCTAGGAAACAATACTGCTTTTGTCCAGAGTGAGAATCAACACAAAGTTCCTCTTAGTAGCAATAATATGTTATATCTTCTTTGTTTAATTCATCTATAACATATTAATTAATGAGCCAGACTTGCTGTTTGCCCATTTCCAGTCTTTATGCTTATCTCAGATAAAGATCACCTTGCTCCAGCTTCATGATCATCAGATTAGCTATACTAGTTGTATCAATGTTAAACTATTCCTTTTATTTTATCTCTAAAGGTAAGCTGGGCAGCTCTCAGATGCTTCTGTTGTCACATATACATTCCGGATATGTGCACAATATGAGCAAATGAGTCAAGTGAGATAATCAGGATTCAAGACATGGAGTGAGATACAAGGTATTTGTGCCCTGTAGCGTATCACAAAGGGTAGGTTAATGATCACAACCGCCTCCTCTGAGGTTAGAGGTCACAGTCTGGCAGGAATCCGTCATTATGGATGATGCTTAATAATTCACTGGTAGCAGAGGGGGTGACTCTTGAGATTCTTCATCATTAGAGAGTGTCACTAATCAACTAATAAATGAATCAGAAACGTGCATGTAAAATTCATGAAGAATTGTGCTGAGATAATTGTACCTCATCAAGTCAGGTACCCAGTCTGCAGCACCGAACGAGAGGAAACCGCTCTTTCACACATTCATTACCTGCCTTGTGTCAGACTGTGCATCCTTGCTCAGCTAGAAAATAAAAGTAGTAATTACGTTCAATTCTTGGGACTCGCGGGGTGAATCGATCGGCCAGCTGCAGCTCGCTGCTCCCCTTGGAAGGTAATCAGTTCTTATGCCTCGCAAAATCAAATACCAGTTAAAAAGGAGGCTGATTAAGCCAAAATCTGTGCTGTCAGATATAACTGATGAAAAAAACACAAAAAATGGGGGAATGGAGCTTAGAAAAAGGGAAGGAATAGGTTGTTGTTTTTATGCTAAAGGAAAGGCTTGAATTAAGCTGCATGTCTGTCCACATTCCTAAACGATGTTTTCATTGTGCAACTCCTTCCTATGCCAGGCTGTACTTCTTTCTTGGTCTATCTAACCAGGGGAACAAACACACATTTTTACATCTAAAAGATAAATCAAAATGAGCCTTTATCGATTGAATTTTGTAATATTCATGAACATGCTGCTCTTCATGTTAAAGCAAAGTTTATTTCAATTTACGCAAGCCTCCAGAAAACAAGAACGTTCGGATTCGGGTAATTACTAAACTCTGCCCATTTAGAGGACAAACTGTGACTGAAAGGTGTTTAATTCTCTACTCTTGTCATTTTATCTTGAGGCTCACACAGACAAGTCAAGCCAATCATCCATTACTCAGTACTATCAGAGCGGATATAAACTATAGCTCCGCTTTCCATTTAACCTTCTCTGAAAATCTCTTTTGTTTTGCAGTGTGTCCATGTGATTGACTGAACTCTGGAATATATAAATTTGTCTTAAAGTCTGTAATCTTAATGGCTTAGACTGCAAACGAACACAAGATTATTGAAGAAAAGTTTTCTACAGTTGTCTTTTTTTCTTTGTCTTTTGGGGCTAATCTAAGAAAAATAAATTGCGACATTGGCTTTTTTGGCATTATTGAGCAACATTTCTATAATACCTTTCAGCCTATTGTAATTCATGTCGTACCCTAGGGTAGACAGTGTCTTTGGAAAAGGCAACAGAATAAAACAGCAGGAGCACATGCTACACATAGTAGGCTAACCTCTACGAGTACTAGTCATTCATTTCAAACATCATCCCACTATTCGCAGCCGTGGGCAGAAGACGAAACCATATAGAAATCATTATTTTTTTATTATCATTTTATTTTTATTTTATATTGTATTATTAATCTGAATCTGCAAAGTAACTATAGCTGTGAGATAAATGTAGTGGAAAAAACTGCAAATTTCACGAGATGTAGCGGAGAAGTATAAAGTAGCAGAAAACAGAAATACTCAATGAAAGTTCAAGTCATGTCAAAGTTGTACTTTAGTAACGCTACTCCCACATGTAACGTTAGTTAGGTCCTTTCCATCACTGGTAACCGAGTGGAGAAATGCCATGAAATTAGCTAATGGTAGTTAGTTCAATCAAACAGCAAACTCTGGCATGCCACAGACAATCCTTCTCACACAGCAATTCACTCGCTCACTGCCAGAGCAAATAAAGTGCTGCACGCTAACGTTAGCCTCGAAACAGGACATGGCAATATTATAAAAATAAAACCTTAAATTAACCTCAAGTTTTGATGACACATGTACCACTTATACCCCCCCCCCCCCACAACAACCCCTCTTTGGATCTACACGATCAACCTGAATGACCTGCTTGACACTAAAAATGGCCGAGCACTTGCCCATTCTGAGTCGACGCGCTAACGTTAGCTTGTTAGTAGCAAGGTGCTAGCTGTTATAGCGAGTAGCTTTGTTTTCCATCCTGACAACTCCCAAAGTCAAGAGGTCAAGTACACCGATCTGTACTGTCGTGTAACATCCAAGTTTGTTACACACAAACTGTAACGTCACATGGGTTACACACACACAAAACATTTTATGCATTTGACAGTTATTTTTGAATATTTAATCCTACAGAAGACATCTGTAAACAAAATTCAGGACTACTTAAAAATATGTTTAAGACCCCGCAGGTAACCTTTATTATACTATGAAGCGTCAAGCATTAAAACAAAACAAGGAGAGTATTGAGGGTGTTGTTAAAGAGTTTAATCAAGCAAGAAATCCAAGAAAAGGTTTAGAACAGGATCAGGTTAGGAACAGGTAACCGGTCACAACAGTTCACAACAGATACAAACGGTTACAAGTATCGTCTGCAAAGTTGAAGGCGTTACAAAACCGGAACCAGCAACGATCCTCTGCTGGTTCAAACAAACTGTCTGACTGGGTCAAAGACGCGTGAACCTGAGGTGAGCAGACTTTTGTGAGGGGGGGGGCACAGCCGACACCCCCATTCCATCCAAGACACTGGGGTTGGAGAACAGTATCACACGAGTTTTGGTTTCGACTGTGAACTGTTCTGCTGAAGCCTGATTAATATACCGTAATCACTCCTGCGTTGCATTATATGACTGATTCTGTCTGCCATTCAACAGATTAATATGCAAATTAAACATATTATCTGTTTTTTATGAGTCTACATTTCTGTTGGAATAGCTAATGCTCGTTCAAATTTAATTTTGCCTCCAATTAACGGCATCATTATCCCTGTAATTTGAAATGATTAAACATCCGTTATCATTCAAATGCAGATTTCCTGCAGTCGTTTCATGTACTGAGACATCTCAGAACTCTCGTGCCGTCTTAGCAGGTTCTATAAACCCAGACTCTGCTAACAAAGGACTGGGATCAGTTTGTAAAGGTCTCCACACCTGCCACATCTTAAAACAATTACTCAAGCATAACTCAAACAAGCATGCGTATTGAAGATCCAACAGAAAACACTGACACAATCTTTCCCAAAATGACTGCAGCCTTGAAGTCGAAGTACGCATTAAGGAACGTCTGTGGAGACGTGTCCCTGGCAGGGCAGATCAGAAGTTAAGCTGGGAAATATATTTGTCATCAAGAGGAATTCTTGCTGGAAAATGGGAAGTGTTTGCAGCAGAAAGTTAGTGCAGGTTGATCTTTTGCTAGAGGCAACGGAGGTGGGCCGAACCTTCCTGTCATTCACTTGAGCTGTGAACGCTCATCGTCTGAAGGCAAACCCTTGGTGAATACATAAATATTTATTTGTACAACTTTGTTTGAGAAAACCTGTCATCAATATGGAAAGCAATGTACAATATTATGGCATAAAGAATAAGAAAATATGCAGCAAATTGGTCACCAGCTTATTGTTGAATAAAAGCTTCAGAATTTTGTTCCGTTGACATTTTCCCTGAACATTTCACGAGTAACATTTTACAAAAGCAAATCGACATCTGATCAGCAGAACAGGCTAATGCAAAGATTTGTAGCATATTGCATACACAAAATCTTTTTCTTACAATGAACACCTATTCATAGCTGACATAAGGCGTGGGGGGGGTAATGCATACATGCATGCTGCCGAGTGGTTTCTTTGCAATTACCTTGCCAAACCTGCTGATTTAGCGCTCTGCAGGGTAAAAAAAAAGCTGGATAGAAAACAAGCTTAAAATCAGAGAGTATATTTGTCCACAGGATTTAGTTTGCTGAGCTGTCGCTCTTTCTTCAAACCGTTGTCAGCAATGTCCATGCATTAAGACAGCAGTCGAAATGAGCAGACTCGCGATGGGACGTCCAAGAGGCTTTGGGATTTAGCTTCAGCGCGTTTCACTAGTGTTGTCAAGATAACCGAGATTTCAATGCTGTTGTGAACCAATGTTTTTTAAATTCAAATTTGAAAACTTAAGCTGAAATTCCATTTCATCACCACCTCCAGAGGGCATCACTAAGTGCACACACAGCCCACACACTGGAAAGGTGTGGAACCAACAGAGCAGCAGTCTGGTTCTTAATGGCTTTGGCAACAGTGCTAAGCAGCCCATCATGTCCGTCTTAACTGATGGACAAACTGGGGCCACGAGTACAAATTAAGCTGTCCCTACCTGAGCAAAGAAAGCCACTAAACCAACACAACTTTACTTTACAAAGTAGACCTGATCAGACAGGTTTTTATATTTACTAATGGTCAAATTGACGGTCTCTTGACAACACTAGAATACAAAGTAATACAAAATGCAATGCAGGCTCCAATGCCTCATAATAATAACCACTTGCCTGCAAGATAAGATGAGCCTGTTCTTATTTTATAGAATGCAGACTGTATATAATATGTCCTTTAATCTAATACATATCATTATGTGTCAATACACGTAATGTATCTCTTTGATCTTTTATAGCATAATGTGATCATCAATAACTGTGAAAGTGACTTAGCTGAATGCTGTATGGTGCAAACAATAGTCAAGGCTTATCACAGATGTTAGAAATGACCCCAGAGACAATCAAAGACACTAACTCTCTGCAAAGAGGCTCTGCAGAGTACCCAATGACTCTAGAAAATCCAAAATAATGTTCCACTATCACATCTAAATGATACGGACATGAATCTCTTTCATCATCGTCATCATCATTAAGGAAAGTACCTCTAAAACACGGCGGTTCTTAACTCCGGTTTGACGTTCCAATAAGCAAACTGCATAACGGTAGAAAACAATTCCACCAACTCAGCTCTACAACAGATACATTATACTCAGCTGAGGAGGAAAATGCTACTAATGTCAGTACCATTCAAATAAAAGCAAAACGGAACAACATAGAAATGTGTCTTTAAATGATTCAAAATCACAGCTCTTGAAAATGAAAAATAAAACAAATCCCACCCGAAGTCATGATCCGGTGTCGACCCATCAACCTATTAGCCAGTTAATGTGACCCATAGGACAGAGTCAGACTTCGGTTCACCATAAAAACAAGAGTAAAACCAACACAAATCTATATGACAAATATGTTGCAACAAATTCTGTTAAAGAATCAGAAGTAAAAAGTGGTTCTGGGAGTGAATCGGCAAAACGAACAGATACATGAGAAAGGGTCGAGCTTTCACAACGACGCTCCCCGCTTCCTCACCTTGGTCTTCCTCTTCTTGTCCCCTCCAAAGAAATTTCCAATCTGATCCAGGAGGCCGGGGCTCTTCTTCCTCCGGCCCAGCCCGAAGGCGGCCTGTGCGGAGCTGCTTGCAGATGCCATGGTTGTAGTAGTTGGTTTGTGTTTGGCAAAATTTGAATGTGGGGCTCTCTCTTAAATGAGAGATCGAAAAACAGAGGAGGGAAAAGAGAGGGAGGGTGGGAAAAAAAAAAGCTAGCCTAGTCTAGGTCCTGTTCAGGGTTATCCGACCCGCACTCTGAAGCCGCTCCGCTGTGTTCCTGGATGGTCTGTAGCTCGTCCGATTCGGAGGGTCGCTCTTTGAAGGTGTTGTCCTCTCGGCCCGGGGCATCTCGGGAGAAGAGGCGGGCCAGGTGGGGGCGTGGTGTGGCTTCGTCAGGGTCAGCTGTGCTGGCGTCGGGCCAGGGCTGGCGGGGGCCCTCAGCGCCCGTGGAGTCAGTCACCGCCGGCTTCTCCGAGACGCAGCCATTGTTCTGGTTCACATCTGCCTCACCCAGGCCTGCGCAGAAACAAACAAGGGTCATCTATGAGCTCGGGCCCCTGCATGGCACACAACAAAAACCACAGCAGCACAATGGGCTCTTTTGACGGGACCGTGCCCTTCCTGCTGCAGCAGAGACCAGCAGAGCTTACATTTCACAGTGTAACTTGGACAAAACCTTACCTGGCGAAGAGGAAAAGGTAGAAATGTGAGATTAAAGACATGAGCAACTGAAAGTGTAAACTAAGCACTGTTTTGTCTCTGAGGAGGGAGCTTCCACCACATTCAGTTTTCTTATGGGCAGACTTCTGAGTCAAAACATTAATCGTGTACTGGGCTCACACAATTTTACAAGAGAAGTTTCTTCAAAATGACACTGAAATAAACAGAAACCTCCCTGATTTTCAGGCTGCATCACCTACATCCAGTGCAGTGCATCCTGTCGCCCCTCCCTACATTATCACCCACGTAAAAGCAATGTTCCAGCATATCACTTCCAGCGAGATGGAAATGCAGCTGCTTCTCTAACATCCACTTTGACAGCCATCCATTAGGTTAGCCAGCTCCCACAGCAGAGGACATATCTAGTGCATTCCTGTCTCCAGAACAATATCCGCACTGTACTGGGAGAAATGGTGTAGCACTACACCAGAGAATCTGCATGCTAATATTGGCTGAAACAGTGGCCTGTTGTCAGAGCTGCATAGTTATTACAGGGGAAACAATGGGCCCAATGTCCCTAAAATAACTCCTATAAGTATGGATTTTCCACCCAATGCACGTTGACACTTATCTGATTTGCGGCCCGAGAGCTGAGAGGCCGCTGTCTCTGTGTGCAGAGCTGCCATGTAGAAGCTTCTTACAATTTTAGATGGAATTACTCCTAAAAATTAGTTTTGATGTTCTCATCCGTTGTTTCACTATAGAATGAGGGCTTATTTTTCATTCATGGTCTCCAACAAAGGGTCTAATAAGTGAGGAGAACAAAAATCATCCATGAAAAGCATAATTTTTGAACTCCTTCTGTGATGAGACATAACGGTAAAAAGGCTTGAATGAAAATTATCTGAATCTACCACTCTCCTGCTATCGGCGTGGTCTCTTTAGCACGTCCGTAATCTCACCACCTAAGAGCTTGCTGCAGCCTGGCCACACAACACCGTACTGCTGTCAAAAGTACTTAGGGAAAGTTGTCTCTTTCAGTGTGTTGCATTTTCTCATAATTCTATTTTTTGACAAACTGAAAAGCCATTTTATTGGCCGTTTTGAGACACTGAAAGACTAACAACATTCTCGCAGGGTTATAGTTGCTTCGAGGCTGATGACAAATCCCATTCAAAAGACTTTCTCCTAAGACTTTTCTAAAAAGCGTAACATAAAATAAGAAATGAAGAAGCTTATAGTACAGACACTTTGTGTAAAAATATATATTTTAATTATTATAAATATTATATTTTTGAATACCTTTCAAATTATTCTGATGGCAAAAACGAAACAGTCTGAACAGATTTCAGCTAATTTGTGTCCATGCGAGTGAGCTATATGGGCAAAGGGCCCATAAAGCTCTGCATCACACATCTCTCTTACGCAGATGATGATCCATGTTCCTATATCTGCAGTTAAGACAGCTACATGCTCTCCTCTGGGTTTTGAGAACTCTTAAAGTTTACATGTTATAACAGTGAGTGGCTCTGATATCAATACTGATATTTGATATTGTGCTGATCAAACCGCTTGATCTGGTGTCGGTGACATTGGGGGCGATCTATTCAGTTAAATTCTATGTATACATATACATTAAATACTGACATTTGAATTCCAGTTTTTGTTTTGACCAATTTGTTGCTGCATTCAAATTTTTACACTAACTGTAATTCCTGTTAATTTTGAAGATTTATATAGTATTTTTTCTTGTTTTTACTCCATTGGCATGAAAAGTTCTTGTTGTGTTTTGAAGTTTCTCCCAGGAGTTCGTTAGCACACAGCAGGACCTGCCAGTCATTTGAGTAAACGCTGGCTCGGGGATCTTAGCAGCCAACAGTGAGGACGCATTAGGGAGACACTGTGCATGTTCAATGTGGTCTATGGATCCCTGACCTTTCCAGAGGGATTGCAGCAGCACATTTGTTTAAGTTGTGAATGCGTATATGGAGCTATATATCCTCACCTGCAGCAGCACAGCCTCCTACAATCATGGCAATGCATTCTAACGAATGTAAAATCTCCACACGGTAAATATTCAGAAACATAACTCGTCGTTCTTTATCACCAACAGATGATATTTCACTGTGGCTGTTATTTTACCACAAAGCTTACAATAAATAAGAGAGCTGCTGGTTTTTTTGTACTTCAGTGGCCATGAGCCCCCTTAATAAATCATTTGCAGCATCCATCTACCGTTGGGTCATTTTTCTAAGCCCTGCGAGCTACCATCTGCCATACCAATAAAATACAAACATCAGAGAGAAAAACAACCTGACATGGTTGAACTTCAAGAACCCTCCACAGTGCAGAATACTGACTCCATCATGTTTGGCCATAAAATGTGCTGATGAGTAACTTATTAATCATCTGACTCCTTGCACGCTCTTATCAAAAGGTGCACTGACTCAGGGTTAGGATTGTTGATCGGCGCTGATGACTCAGCGATTACTGAGACAGGTGCTCACATTTCTGACTCATCCGACCCCTACTGTTGTCCCCAACACGTTTTAACCGCCTAATAATGAAGGGTGGTGGACGAATCAGGTGACACAAACCAAATTTCTTTCAAGCTCCAAACAAATTAGACAACAGTAGTATTGTTTTGGGATTTATCATTGCGTTATTTACTTCTTAGAATCTTATTAGATCTCTGCGTGGGTTAGATTCCAGACTCATCTGGGTAATGAAGATAAGATAAGACTGATTCGTGTCCATCACCATCCGTTCACATGCTGGATCAGATAGCGACTGGTGAATATTATATATTCACTGTTGGTGAGCGACCAAGCCTCAACGTCTAATTTACAGTCAACAACTTGTTTGCTTCCTGACTAAATTTCCCCTTTAGTTTAATAACAACTGCCGTTGGGTCCGGCCCCCAGCAGAGCTTAATAACACCTCAGCACACCTAACCAATTGTTCAATAATTGCAATTGCCTTTGCTGCTGAGTTTTGAATTCATTGGACGTCTGTAAACTCTCATTGTTGCTGTGGGGGGCTTACGGTTAAGCGTCGTCGTGTTTCCGTTGGAAATATTTGAGAATATTCAAAAGAGAAGGGGAGATATGCTTTTCATATCAGGCCAAATATGACGCAGCATGTTTCTTTTTCCTCCTCCTTCACGACATCAGGTTATGCAAAAGAAGCACACCTTGTAAACAACACTAAGGGCCAATTATCCGTCAGTCGGACTTATAAGGCTGCAAGAGAGAAGCAGGGGTCTGTTGGATTCTCTTTGTTGGCTTCCTTCATAAATGCTGGATTTATTCATGTGTTGAAATCCCAAGAGAACGTCTGTCCATCACTGGTTTAGCAGAGGAGAAGACAGTTGGGTCAGAATCTGTTAACCTCATCACTCTGTACGCCTGCCTTCATCAGCACCAACAGATGCTGGCCTAATTCAAACTATGTTTCCAGCGCTTTCTCATAATGTAGCCAATATTTTAACACAGTCTGAAGGTGACCAGATAACAGCCTGTTACCTCATCTTGATTACTTTCCCCATGAAAACTCCAAGATGTCCCTATGACAGCTAAAGGGGCCAGATGGCCTCATCATTCTTGTGAAGTTATGGGGGCCAAATGACAAGTGATCTGGCACCTCAGATTATTGTGCCCAGAACAATTACCATCACCACCTCTGTCTCCTGCACGATCTCGGTTCAATAGTTAGGGGACGGCATCAAAAAGTGATGAGAAGGGATCTGTTCAGTGGAGATATTCAGCACCCTGCAAGAGGGGAAAGATTGGCATCTAGGGAAGAGGTATGCAGGGAGTGGGTCTCAATCTCCTCATTTTTCCTCCTCTTCCTCAGTGTGAAGAGGATGTGTAGCCTATAGCCTCTGGGACAACAACAAGGACTGTGGTGGGACTGAGGCACGGAAAGCATTCCTCTGAAGAAACATCCATCGCTATGTGGCCCCGAACCAAACCTCCCACCAAAGGGCGAAAATCCTTCTGCCGCTGCATTCATGGTGGATCTGAAGCACCCACAAGCCTTGAGAGAAAAAGCCTCTCTCTGTCTGTGAAACCCCGTTTGGCATTCAGGACGTTAGTCCTCCAGAGATGTATCTGGACGAGATAAGAGCCACAGCAGAAGCACTCTCTTCTTATGACCCAGGCCATGTTCATGACCTTCAAACTTCACTTTGAGTAGATACTGAAATAGGGAAGGATGTGAATCAAAGGGAAACAAATGCACACCACTGTACCAGTGTACGCTGTGATGATAAAGTCAAGACAAGATTTTGCAAAAAATATATATATATATATTTCTTTTTTGCCATGTCAAATTGAAACCAAACAAGCCTTTGAATTTCCCACACTGTATATCAATTTACTAGCTGCATTTGTCTTGGCTTGTGTGCTCCACCATGTACACAGCGGTGTCAGAGCTTCTGTATTCATCCGAGCAGCTGTGAGGCTCACCTTGCACTGCGACCGCATATACCGAAAGCCGAGGCCTGTCATCACCAACAGCTCATCGCATCGATTTGTTTGCCCACAAACATCAGCTATTTTTCGTCTCTGTTTTTTTACACCTCTCTCTGTATCACTCTTGCTTTCTTGACAAGAGTTGATTAAACATTTACAGGTTTTCCCTCGCATCAATAGAGGTGTGTGTGTGTGTGTGTGTGTGTGTGTGTGTGCGCCATACTGGCTTGTTGTAAACTCTCTACAATATTAAGAACATATCCTGACTATTTGTTCCTCTGCAGTCAGGAGTTAGTCAAACAAGTAACTGTGGTCACACCAAATGGAAATATTGCTTTATTCTGTTTTGGGGCTGCAACTAACATGTACTTATTTTCTTATTTGTTTATTAATCATAACATTTCAGAAACAAGTGAGAAATGCCCATCACATATACCCAGAGCCTTCTTCAGATCTTCCAACTGAGGTCCATAATGCAAAGATATTCAATCAGATTAATTTTATTATACTGGGATATGAGGTTAATAATATTCTTCTACAAGCTCACTCATGAAACTTAATTTCAGTTCAGCCTGGTGTTTTAATGCAGTACTATATCTCTGTCATGGCGGACATGTTTGTAGAAGATGAGGTTCTCTCTGGCAGCCGGTATGAATGGGTGCCTCTAGCAGGACAGTGGGACGTTTCCTCACCCCTGGAAACATGAAAGGCCAAAACACATTTTCACACACACACACACACACACACACACACACACACACACACACACACACACACACACACACACACACACACACACACTCACA
>NW_022280133.1:802074-842363 GCF_004355925.1 Anarrhichthys ocellatus
CACACACACACACACACACACACACACACACACACACACACACACACACACACACACACACACACAGATTTCTTCTGCGTGACGACTGGCACAGTAAACTTATCATCCTGAGAGCTTTATGTCCCAACTCAATCTGAAACACTGCTCTGATAAATACAACAGTAGACCGAACAAGAACTACCGCCTCCGCCAATCACTCAAGTTGCAGTTCACGTCCATGTCGGTCAAACATGCAATCGTTTTAATATATCAGACATTTGCGTGACGTTGTCATAATTAGCATATTCCTTCTTCAATTATGGTCAAAAACAGTGTTTTCTGAGGTCACAGTGACCTTGACCTTTATATCCGTTCATCCTTACTTCTAAGTGGACATTTGTGCCAGATTTGTAGAAATCCCCGACAGGCATTCCTGAGATACCGTGTTCACGATAATGGTAGGGACAGAATGACAGACGACCCAAAACAAAATGCCTCCGGGCCACAGCTGAGGTAGAATAAACATGGTGGTATTAAGCCTGCACAGCTGCGACCAGTGGGTAGGAGCTATTCAGTATGTTCACCCACTAGGTAGGCACAACAGGTTTAAAACGTACAAAATCCCACACCAATAAAGCACCGCTGTGGGACAGCTTCATTTGCTGGTGGACAGAGGATCCTGATACTGCCGGCCTGTTCACATTGCCACTGAAATGAATCTTGAGCAATCTGACAAAACAGGTGCAGGAAGCATTGATCTCAAGTGTCACATATCTGGATAAAAACTGTTGTTTACTCAACAAAATGCGCCTCCGTTAGTCGGATCACACATTTGACTGCTTTTTCCATTGCTAAATACAAATATTGGAAAGCCCAACTTCACACTTTTTGGATATTCAATAGCTATTTGATCCGCTCAAGATGCAAGGAAAGGCCAAGTATAAATTATGTAGTTGAGATCTAACCGCAAATGCAACTTTCATGAGTTGTCGAGGCCACAAGCATGTGTAGTGAAGTTTGAATGAAAATGCATCGCTGAAGGCCCACTCGGTCAACTGCATTAAATGCATTTTCACAGATGAAAGTGCTGTTGATTTTTCTGATGCCAAAAACATCAGACAAGGTGTATTAATTTGGACCCAAGGCGAGTTACCAAACAGACTCAGTGGTCTCCGCCAGCTGTGTTGCGGCTCTTTCTCTGTTCGCCATCTGTCAGAGGGGTCCCACAGATTAAAAAACAAACAAATGTGAGCAGTGAAGCAAAATGGCAAGCAGTCAGTTGAGCCACACTTGAGAAACAATTTCAGGTGGGAACTGTAATCCTTCTCAACACAATGTGAATGGTTCTGGGTAAACATATGATGTCTAAACAGGCATCAATTTAATTTGAGTTGGTTGTTTTTCTTCCAAGGGGAAAGAACTCTAGTTCATCTTGTCCGACATATGGAATTCAGTAGCGTAGTACTTTTGTCCTCTCTTGGTTAGCCACCATGCCCTCCCCTTGGACTCTAGTAGCCACAGACCCAGCTGCTAACACACACACACACACACTCAGTGATTGTCCTGCCAGATGGTTGAGGCCAGATGACGTGGCCTCCTGAACTCATGGCAACACCGAGGCACAATCTCCTACAACATGGCACACGAACACGCCGTACACATACATGGTGTGTGTGTTTTCAGGAAATCGATCAGGACAAGAGCTGCGGACAGGAGGGAATACGAGAAAACGTGCATGCAGTGCATGTTGTAGCTCTTGCAGTTTTTTGAGTCATCTTTTGGTTAATTAATAAATGAATGATTTAATAATTAAAAGAAGAAAAAGAAAAAGGGAAAGAGATCAGAGGCAGATCAGAGGCGAGTAAGCGAGGTGAGAGGGGACAGAAAGGGAGAATCTGAACAATGGTGTCAAACCAAAGAACACTGGTCCAGTGATGGCTGCTGCCCTTTAACAATCAGAGCTTTTGAGGGGGAAGGAGAGGAGGTGCTTCGTGTTGGCAGTGCCAGGGCCCGTACCAGCTCATGTCAGCCTCGGCCACAGAGACAAATGACTGAGCCACTGCATATACGTATATAGGCGGGTACAGCAGACAAATGCACAGCAGAGGAACACACTCACACATATTCTCAATAACACGCTGTATGCACAGTCAGCAGTGCTAACACAACCTCAGGGAGAATAAACATCACATACACATTGTTGCAAATTACCAAAACCCCCCCACAAAAAAACACTCCGATGGCTAAACAATCCCTCAGCTGCAGCAGTGGTCATGATAAGGAATGTCCATCATTATTTACCGCAGGAAACAGTCTAACAGTCTATTTGTTTTATTTCCTTGGCCTTGTTTGAATGAGTAGTTTTTTGTAAAGCACTTTGAGCTTCATCTCCTGGATGGAAAGTGCTCTATAAATACAGTCGATCATTATTATGATCAGATATTGCTCGAGTTTCAATTGTAAAGATTTAAAGAATTCACTTTAGACCGTCTCTGACTGATGGCATGAAATATTCCGTATTACATTAAAGACTCAACTTTCAACAGAACTGCATCGCTTGGCTCATATGAAGTGGGACACGTTTGAATTGTTAACGTTGAATGTTCATTACTTCACATTTGTCTCTACGACCTTATTTCAGCTAATAAGCCTCAGCTAAAATCTGCCGTCTCTGGTAAATTGGTGTTGATGGACAAACGCATGATTACAGTTTAATTCCAAAGCAAAAGTAACAGACAGAAATAACTCCATCTGAGTATTGTGATCTGTCTCCATGCAGGCGTTAGCTTCATCAAGTTTTAGTTTTAAAGTAGCTTGAGGCTTGGCTACATTGATCCATCGCTTACTGCCCCCACGGAGGTGTAGCCACAGCTTCTGTCGTGCATCATAACATAGACCTGACTAATCGATGATCAAATTCCTTGCCAATTATTTCTATGATATGATTTGAATCAATTGAATCGATTAGTTGTCGCAGCCTTCTATATATTAGTATTATGTTAATGTCCTGTTGTTTAAACCCACTCAACTCTGCAGCTACCTTCAGCTCTATGGAGCATTTTAGCAACTTTTAGCTAATTGTTTTGGGTTTACTGCTTTGGTTTACTCTAGTCACTCTCGTTAAAAAGCCAGAATGTTCACTACTTGTCCATCAGAAGACAGCAGACCATTAAAGTGAGGGACTAGCTGGTGAACATGGAGCATTTAGCAGCTAAAGAGACATATTTGTCCCTCAGGAGTTGGTGGAGACAACAAAAGAACTACAAATTCCAGTACATTCAACAGGCTGATGTAAGCAAGACTACAAATAAATGCCAATGTTGCTCTGTATCTGTGTAGAATAATCAAAAAAACACAGCGAAGTTTTGAGCATGAACATGTTTGATGTAAAAGACACAAGAGAACGGCAGACATACGAAATAATGCAACACCTACTACCTGCAGGTGGCGCAGTTGACAAAATTGCAGTAGCAATTCTTTTTTGTAATGACATCAACATATACATCTATAGGTCTGAACTGCCGACTTTTCTTTTCTAGAGGTTGCGCAGAGCGGCATGGGTAGAACTGGTACGACGTGGTGAAATGGTTCGTTACCAAGGATCATTTAACACGCCTCCAGATGATATAAAACCTGACTTATGACTCGGTTTAACGCTTTTATGTTTGAACATTTGAATTTGCATTTTAATGTTTTACGCTTTCTTTCCTTTTCAATGTTTAAACACAGTATGTAAAGCACTTGTAATTGCTTTTGTGTATAAAATAAACTTGGCTTCTGAACAGCTCCTTCTTGTGAAGACTACAGCCCTCTAAATGCGTGTGAATGAGCTACAAAGCTAGTTCCGTGAAACCATCCCAAAGAATAATTATTTTGGTTGTATGAATGTATATTCAACATGTTAAACTATTTTGCTGTATAATATATCACATTCAGTGTTTACAGCGAACAGTGAGGCCCTGCAGAAAGCAGAGGGAGCTGTGCAGGCCAGATGAAGGGCAAACGCAAACCCAGCTGTGAACATCACACACAACGCTGCATTAAATCCATCATCTATCTCATTAGCCTTAGAAACTAAACCAGATATTCAATATTCACAAGCCTTCGTAGGGAGAAATCAAATGTCTAAAGGGCATGCTTGAATTATGTTTTCGTTAGCGGTTGATCTGTTTTCTCAGAAGCTCCTCCACTGAGTTAGTAACGAGCAGACAGAGAGGTGAGGGAGGGAGTCATCCATCCCCTCAATGCTCACTCTCGCCCAGTAGTGAAGAGCACTCTGATTAAACCCCACCATGCTTGGACCAAATCAATGCACCCTGAAGTAGCCTGTTCCACCCTTAAGGTTTCAAGGGTAGGGAAGCCCATATTGTGGGAAATAGCTGATCAAATACCTTTCAATTCCCTTGATTGAAAGTTTGACCTGCAGAGAATGAATCTGAAATGAAAATTGATTGGACTCGGACAAAGCTATGGGAACAGACTTGGACAGGAAAGCGATGGACATGTTATGTCCCTAGCTTTTTCAGCGGCTCGCTTTGTCAATTTTTCCAACAAAATGCTGCTATGTTTTCGAAAAATTTATTTTGATTCAGGAAGAGAATCCAATTATCTCAGTTGTTTGCGCTGTCGGGGGGTTTTGGAGTGCAACTACAGTATGTGCAGTTTTTACAATGCAAATGTGTTGCTGTATCAATCCACCCATAAAATGTGAAAGGTAGCAAAATCTGATTTGGACAGTACGGGTATTAAAGTTACAATTCATAAGATTCTCTTTCCAGTCCATTTTTAACAATATGTATGAAGTAATTATTCTCAGCAATAGCCATTCACTGTATTTGCATTCTGTAATTGTCTCTCTCTATACGACGCTTTCCATTGTTGCCGACTTGAGTCCGCCATGCAGGATGGAAATGAGGTCTCACAGAGGGAACCATACATTCACGGTGCGCTGAATGGGATGCAGAGGAGGACAGCTGATGCATTGTGTGCCTTTCACTCAGGACAATAGAAGATTAGTATTACCGCATCATTTTAAATGTCTTCTCTGAGTATTCTTCATTAAAACAAAGTGCTCTGGGCTGAGCTGTAAAGTGATACATCCGTTGCTCTTCCTCTGTTGCATTAGTTGCACAAAGTGTGTCCTGCTGACTGCAATAGTTGACGTGTCCTTTTAAACAAAACTCCGGGGCCTACTACCAGTTGATATAAATATCTGATCCACACAACAAAGTCTTCAGCAGAAAGCAGTGTTATTGCTTCACAGACGATGTGCAGTTTCTTTGCGCAGACGTGATATGAGGCTAAACAAGAGGTCCTCTGGGCTCACTCAGGAGTGCTCACTTGCTGACTGAATGCAATCGAGTGATTATCTGGTCTCTCGCTCGTTCCTCTCGTCCTTGTGGTGAAGGCGTACATGATACTGTGAGGAAACACGCAAAGCTGGACAACAAAAGGAGGAAATACGCTATAAGCCCTTGTGTGCTGAGATCTATACTTGAATTAAATAAAGGAATATTAAGAAATTAATGTCAACTTGTTTTCTTCATATAACCAACTCTTTTGCACGTGAACTGATGTATGTATGTGATGTTAGAGCTCAGGCAGGCTGAACCCATATTGATTCATCTCACTAAAGTCATTTTCATGAGCGTGGGTGTAGGAAGAGGCTGAAGCACGACAACAAAACCAACGATAAGGAAGGACAATCTTTTAAAAAGGAGACAAAACCCGTTTCTGTTGTATGAACCAGACAGTCTTACAGCTTATATATAATAAGTGCTTGTCCTTGTGATCTACTTTGTTTTAAAAGGACAATGCCAGTTTTCAACCTATTTTCTACATTTCACATTCCTGACACACCATTCTTTAAAGAGGAGGAAGTCTTAATGGGACCAATTTCACTGTGGAGAAGAATTGAATTCCAGGTATGAAAATGAATAATGTGTTTACATTCTAAAGTACTGTATATATCCTAAGTAGCAGCTTGGAGGATTATGTGGTGCACATTTCAATCCAAACACTTACTCAGGCCCCCCCCCCCATTTCTTCTTACCCTGTGATGATGAAGAAACAATGACCCAGACAGAGTCAGGACGCAACAGGCAGATACATAGAGGGGGTAAGTTTTGCTGAGCGGGGGCCTGCTGCAGGCCGGCCCAGGTAATGGGGCCGTAATGGGCTTTTATCAGCCGCACAGCTGATGGTGGTGTTTGCCCTTCAGTGGAAAAGCAGTGCAAACAGGAAGTGCTGCATGGAGACATCCCCAGACGCCGGACTGAGTCATGACGCCTGCTGATGACCACTTCACCAAAACAGGCTCTAATAAAGCAGAGCTAACCTGCCCGTCATAAACCACTCACATTGTCCCAATTTGGCGGCAATTCCTTTTATTTCATGTTGCCCGCCCCCTGAATCAACCTAATGGCGCTGAATTACTTCAGCCTTGATGCACAGGTAAGAGCAAGTCTTTAAATGCATCCTAACAGCAATGTTCCCTCAGTAAGAGTGAGGAGCTGATAAGAAAATGGGATTTTTACACACCATCAGAAAAGCAGTGCTGACTGAGCAGAGAACCAGTTAAACATTAAGCAAAATGGAAACTGCACTGCAGCGCTCTGAAGCAGCTCTTTGATCAATAACGATCAAACATAACACACACTATGATAGAGCTTTTATTTCCACTTACCCCTCTTAACAAACCGTATAATGTTCACTTTGGAGCAAACTCTATAGAAAACCGGAATGAGCGTGGTCGACACCACAGTCAGTTCCCGTTTACAGTCAGCTGCTTACCTTCCATTTTTAAAAGATCGCATCTTAAACCTGCCTCCTAATTCATTCCTGTTCTTATCATAAGCTGCCAAAAGCGCCTGTGTGAGGAAGCGGAGGTCCGCAAAGGGACTAGTGTAAGAACAACAAAAGCATCGTGCCATTAAATAGCTGAAGCAGTAAGACAGCCTGCTTACTAGAACAGTGACGTATCTGACGTACGTGACAGAAGATGCCTGGTAACCATGTTGTCCCACGAGGGTTAGAAGTAATTTCACGGGTGCATGGCTTCTTTGAAGTATCACTTGTGTTAATCGTGGCTCCTCTAAGTCTGCTCCGCGCTGATCAATGGCGAGTGTTAAACATGAGGAACATCAATTAACTGCAGGAGAGGGAGTGTATGGAGTAGCCAAGAGATCAATGTGACGAAGCCTCTGCAAGATATAACTTTCCTGTTTATATTAAAGCGTCAGTGAAACCGCAGATAGTCACAGTTGCCCTCTGCACAAGGAGACATGTGTACATACTCAAAAAAACTCCCGTGACCGTACATCAATATGGACCGAATTCAATCATGCATGCAGGCACACTCTTGCACATTCTTGATGGGCATAGAAATTAGTTTTGCATAAAATTCAATATTGACCTTTCTTTGAAAATCCTTTGGTTGGTGCATCCGTCATCTGATGCAGTCTAAATGATTTGGTATTTGTTGTATAATAATAATCAATACTTTATTGAGTCTGTAATGGGAGACTCGGTTAGAAATTATAAGATATCTATAAACACGATGAATTAGCAATGTGACGTTTGACAAACACCGACATTTTTCCAACGAGTTGTACTTGAGAGACGTCCATTATATTGGTATCGTTCTGGCGCTGCCAGACACGCAACCACACAAGCAGACAGACAGACAGAGACAGAGTGAGAGCAAGGTAGGGGCGGAGCAGAAGAGCAGAATCATTAGTTGACCGGAAGGGAACAATGTGCCCGAGCTGGTGTGAGCAGCGAGTTTAATGCTTGTGCTGAAATTGACAGATTGCAGCGCTGTGCACTTTCGCCTTCTACGACAAAGAAAAAGATAAAGAAGCTCTTTCCGTTCTTTTCAACGGCTCTCAGAAAATAATGGAGCCATAGGATCTAGCTCACTTCAAAGAGTCGGTGTTCCAATCGCTATGCTGAATCAACTGGATTGGACGGATAACTTATGTATTTGAAATTACTTTGGTTAATAACCGACTATCATCCTCCACTCTGACTCACATTACAAGGTACTGAAGCCAACAATGACAAGTACCCTAACAATCTAGAATAACATGACTTATGGCGAAATAATATCCTCAGTTGTAGCTCAGAGGCAGAGAAGAGCCGAGGAGACGTGCTGAGGCTCTGCGAGCCCCTGTGGACACACGGCATACTATATAGGAGATCCCATCACTGTGGTCAGCAGAGCAGACAAAACAGTCCTCCATGATGAGGCCAGCGTCGAACTCATCTCATACATGTTTGATGCGGCCACGACTGAGCTACAACATTCTCAGCAACAACCCTGATGGGTTTGTGCTCCTGGTCTTTTGATGCTGGAAGTCACCTGCAGATGGAGGGACGGGACGGCACTGTTCTCCACATCAAATCAAGAGTAGAGAATCACGCTCTCTCTCCGGGAGAGACACCACCTCCAGTCCCACGCTGCGAAAGGGAAGATGTCCCCGCTCAAAGGCTATGAGAGTAGTACCGGGTGACCTCCGTTATCGGAGAGGAGGGAGCTACGAATTTGCAGATCACGCCTACAGAAAGCGCGTACAGTAGGAGGCAGTAGTGTCTATCTGGAAAAAGACTCGCCACTTTTTGAGCATGAAGGGCACAGTTTATCTTTTCAAACCTCACAATCTCTCCACCAAACAATCTTTGAACGAGTTAAATAGTCAGACATTTTGTAGTTTGGCCAACTCACACAATCTGCTTTAATCAGTTACAACTGAGTCAATTTGCTAGTGACATTGCTAATAATTTGAGTTACAGCCTTATCGTTTAACCCCAGCAGTAACCTATGAATCCACTTCATATTTTCAGAGGCGATTCTGCTCTGTGAAGGAGCAAGAAGAAGGGAAACGTAATGTTTTTAAATCTTTAAGCCTTAAATATCGTCTATCCAAACCTTTAGCAAACACACACTCAGAGAAGCAGTTACAATCAAACTGATATCTCTTGTGCTGCAGCTATTTTAGTCAGTACACATGGCCAAATCCTTCCTGTCGCTTGCGTTTCACCACAGCTCACCCTGAAAACAATCGAGACTGACACAGAAGGGAGAAAACAGACTGCGCTTGTCTTCCTTTGCCTATTTCTTGAACGTTCCATGCTCTTCCTACACAGACGTGGTCAACGTCTTAAGGGTTTTTATTCTCTTGCAGAATGAACAGCTAACTTGCCCTCTCGTTATTACACTTTATTTAGCACGATTACATTTTTCCCCAACACTCAGCTATGAGAAGCCGACACACTGTAAGACAGTGATGTTTGGCTTTGGGGCATTTGGTCACTGCACACATTGTATGTGAGGTATCTGGGAGGTTGCATCTTCACTCAGCTCCAGGACGCCTCAGTGACACCGATGGTTTCATTCAAGGTGGCACAAAAAGACATCGAGGATGTTGGTTTCATGGGAAAAGTAAACTTGCAACTTTTGATGGAGCTTTTCTGTTGTATTTTTATTTATTTTTTAAACACAGCTTGATTTATTATGCACGCAGCATGCATGAGTTACAGTATATATCCCAGCAGAAAATCCAATTTGGATTTGCCTCAAATTAGAATTAAATCAGAGTTGTTGCCTCATTAATAAAAGAAGAATTCAGCAAATTTACACTAGCAATTGCTATTTCCTCCTGGCTGATCCAATTTATCCCAATTTGTAAAAATATTTTGCATTGAAATCAATCAAATTAATGTAAACAAACTCTGCTTTCATCTGCTGAGCTGCGGTATTACAACGGCTCTTTTTAACCACGCACACATCACAATGGACGTGTCAGAGGGAAAACTTCTACTAACAAATCACTCCAAACTAATGTCATGCAGCTTTATTAGCTGGATTAGCAGCTTTTGAGCCAGTGTTGTGAAGCAGAAGCCTTTCATTGTTGTGGAGGAGGAACAAAAAAGACATCGAGTCAAGATAGCTGAGTTGAAGGAGCTACCATGTGCATGTGGAGTTAAGGCTGTCATTTCAGGTTCTGCGGATTTCTTGATCTCACATTTCAATGTTTCCCACTGTGCTAACCTGAAATGCCCACATAATCTATATTCTAAAAACATCCTCAGTAGATTAGTTGTAATGTCTCCAGTTAGAAGAGGAGCTTGTTTTGTGTTATTGCACATTTACAGTCAATACGTTCTATTGATGGTTTTGGAGATTCCGAGGTTGACGGGATAAAAACAAGTGTCAGTTGTTTTTTAACACTGGGAGGAATGTCAACATGCATGTAAATTGGAATTCAAAATGTGGTTTGACCCCTTACCAAAGACTTCATCTGGTGATTCAGGCTCTTCTGCTGCTGCTGCTGCTGCTATCTCCACTTCTTCAGGCTCAGGTGACGGAGCCTTTAACAGGAACACAAAAACAGATTGAAGAGGTGAGGCACTGAGGTGCCATGGCAACGGAGCAAAGACGGAGAACAGAGAGAGAGAGAGAGAGAGAGAGAGAGAGAGAGAGAGAGAGAGGGATAGTTACATCTACAGTATTTAGGCTTTCGGGCTTTGTAATTGCAGCAGAATTATGCTCAGAGACCCATTCATCATTCATTTAACATTGAAAAGAAGGTGCTACACTTTATGAATCAGATTTGCCCATTTTGATGCCAATTCTGAATATCTAATGTTTCATCAGTTGTATTCATCTGAAAGGATTTATACTGTAAAGCAACTGGGTTATTACTTCTGTAATTGCGTTGTGTCTTCAGACATTAGAGACCCTTCTCAGCAAAAGTACATGTAGACCTAAAAACAAACTCTGACGACTTTCATCCTTTAAAGCCTTCATCAAGGAGTCAAAAAGATATGATAGCTGTAGTTGCTGCTGTGGTACTGTGACTAAGTAGTAGTCATGTCTGCTGAATCTCTCCTTCAGAAAACAATTTGATACAGATCTTGAAACAAATTCTGTGGTTTAATTAAAATGTAATTAAATCGCATCTATTTGAAATCAACTACAGAAACACCAAAAATTATTTCCAGCAGGCTGATGTCTATTAGAAAATCCATTCTGATGTACTTCGGAGGTAGATTTAGTCAGTGCAGAGCTCCGTTTGAAGCAGGACAGGTCACCTTTTGCTGCTGTCACTGAGGGGAAGCTTATATTGAGGAAAATAAAGATAAAGGACACCATTTAATCTTTCAATGGAAACATAAGCCTGTCTTATCAGGCTTTCCAGATGTACGCAAGTATTGATTCAGCTGTAACTCCGGGCAGCTCTGGTCTGATTCTTCACGAGCCATGAATTAAAGATTATGCAGGCTGAACTGTTATACCTACCTGTAAGTCCCTTATGTCATGTTCATTTCTTGCTGTAGCTATATGACGATTAAAGTTACTTGTTTCTATTTAGTGGTTCCAAGTGAACTAAATATCTGCATATGCTAATCCTCACATTTTATAAATCCTCTTACGGATTCCCTCCTCCTCCCTGATGACAATGTACACTCATGCAGCCCCAGCTTCCGCTTCCGAGTGGGCTTGCCAACATCGGGAATCAACACTGGCATTCAAAAACTGTGGGCACACCGCTCACAATCACATGAGCATACGGGAGGAGAGCAACGGTGACGTCCTCCTGTGAGCTGAGGGGAGGTGGACAAGTGTGGTGAGCAAGCACTTACCGATGCAAATCACATAAAAAGGTCAACAATGTGCTGCGCTTTTGAAATTTTATTTGTCCATTGAAACAATTACATCAAACAATGAATGTAAATTTGTTTTGACACAATGAGATTCGGATTCAATCAACAGGCTCAATGCTGGATTCTTTGTGCTCTTTTCACCGTTTTGAGGTGTGCGGGTCTCAGCTGGGTTGGGTTGTTTCAACCACTCTCAAATCCAATCTGATCAAACCACAGCCACCGAAATTGCACGACATTTGCATTGATATAGCTCACCTTATCACTGCATTCCCACAGTCTGTCGAGCACATCAACATTTCTTCCCATGAGTAAGGCTCTCAGTATTCAACTTTTGTTGGATTTTGTCCACACACACACACACACACACACACACACGCATAGAGACAGCTGTCTTATATCACAATTCAGCCTTGCACTTTATGTAAATGTTGAAAATTAGCAATGCAAATAACAAATCCACATTCCTGGAGCTGAGCCGCTGATGATTGGATGCTTGTTGAACTGATATTGTTGGAGGCTGGTGCAACTCATCGGACTGAATCCGCAAGTAATGAGGTTTAGGGGGCCTTTTGAAATATAATTAAATAAACATTTGTATCTTGACATAAGTGAAACTGATAAAATATGGACAGGATTTTGCCCCATCATTTTTAATCTGATGATTATTTCAGGCACTTGACTCAAACACCCCATTTCTATCCCTGCTGGATATTACGTGATGCGGAGACTGAGCTCTGTGTTCCCATGATCCCAGCAGATTGCAGTCAAGGGCGCCTTGCCGAGTGCGTTGGAATAGCGCCAAGCGCACTTTCGGTGAATTTCTCAGAGTTGTATCTAGCAAGCCACAGATTTACTACTTGTTGAAACGGTTGCCAACATAACTACATAGTAATGCCGGATTGTGTGCAGTGCATTTTGAAACTTTCAGGACCTAATTATTTAAAAAGTGGTTATCAAGTGTTCATACATAAACACAATTATTTGCTGATTAACAGACGGCGTGTCTTTCCTCATGTAAGTCAATGTGGAAAAAGCCTTTTTGGGGCGTGAAGGAGGAGGAGGTTATAATTCCATGGTTTGGCCACTCTGTTAAATTTGCTTCCAATCCTGGCGCTCTTCCTGAGGGCTTGGTGAACACGCAAATTTCCCCGGCACCAATTTGTGTCCATTCATTGACTTTGTATGTAATCGCATTGCACGAAAGGTTCACTTGGTGTGAAGAAACCATTATGTTTTCTCTTAGAAAGCTAAGACTAACTATCTCGACACTTTAAAAAAACAAGAACAATGCAGTTGTAATATATATGCCTGTTAGGCAGCTTTAGCCTGTCTAACAGGCTAAAGCTGATGTTTTTCTATATCGCGCATGTAGCCATTAAGATTTTAATTTTAAAATGCAAGCAGTGTTTTTAACAAACTCACTGAGCTAACATTAGCTTAATTAGCTAGTTAGCAAGAGCCAAAGAAATCTGCCAGCCACAGCTAAAAAGGAGAAGCCTGTTTTTGGCGACCTCTTTCTGGAATCAAGGACTCTTTGTTTCAACAATGAATATGAATTTAAAATGTAAAATCTGCCACCTTTATCCCTGTATACGAGTGTCTTGGCTGTTTGTTCTGCTTAAAAGATATCAACGCTAATGTTTGTGAGCATATTTGCTTGTTTGACGGGTGTCTCAGACTGGAACACTCAGCTATGGGGGTTCCTGCTGCAGCTCCACTCAGCCCTCTGATCTCCATTCAGTACTAAGGGTGGTGTATGGGGTTCAATGTGCCTTGAGTAGGTAGAGGGAAAGAAGAGTGCAGCCATTCGAACACCTTTTCAGGGCTCGGCTGATTGGAGACTTTCAAGTAATACTCTTCACCATCTGTGGTTTGGTGATAGCTGTGCCCTTCAGTGTTTCATCCTGTTCACACTTCGGAGATGGATTGGATCATCTCCTTATCACTAAGATATAAAGAGCACCACACACACACTGTACTGTCTGTAGCTTTGAAAGGCCAGCTTCATACTATCTCTTCCAAACAAGCACTTACTTTTGTTGTTCAAATAGATGAGACTGTGAGCCAAGCAGTGCTATTCTCGGTAACGACAGAGTACAGAGCGGGCTCGAGGTGAGAAAAGTGGAATTATGATTCAGATGAAGACAGATCTCCCACAGAGAAAGAGAAAAGAAAAGAAAAGAACAAGCCTGCTGGGCTGGTCACACCACACAGAGCTCTCTAATTGGGTACAATAGCAGAGCTGAAGCCTTGAGGTCTGCTAGCTGAGCCTCAAGCTCCCTCATCTGGAGACTGCGGTCTTCGATTTAGTAGTTCCAGTATTATGCCTCAATCACAACTAACATCATGGAAGGATTGACAAAGTAGCATCATATTGTGAAGCGGTTTTGAACTGGTGGACCACATATAAAGCCTTCTGTGACGACCCTCTCTGCCCCGTCTGCCTGCTCGTTTGGCTGCTCTCTTTGCAGGTGTTGGAGGTGGGTGTGGCAGAGGGTCGTTAGGCAGAGCGGAAACACCTGAGGCCATTAGCAACACTGGCCCTGTGTGTCAGTGCACCCTGTATTAAAAACCCTCTGGATTCTCAGTGGGTCGCTCTCCCCTTCCTGAGACACCCATTTTGGTTTTGGTTGGTTTCTACACTATACAACACTGCATATACACTGTCCACGCACCCACCCACTTACACTGCTGAAACTACTGACTTCACATGTCACTGTTAGTTTATGTTTGTCTTCTATGTTACTTTAAACCTAATAAATAATTGTTAAGCTGCTTCACTGAATGCATCTCCCTTTTTCGTCATGGCCGTTCGGCCCGGTTTGTGACAAGTAGGGGCTCGTCCGTCCAAAATTGATTGGCTTGAGGCTGATATTTGGTTCTGAACAGTAATGGTTTGGTCCAGCACACAATGTGTTTGGAGGATGCATTTATTTTTTTGGCAGCTGAGGTTGGTCCTGCAGCCAGCGTGTGTTTACACGAGTTGGCTGGTGTGAACTAGCAGCAGTGAGTACATGGTCCTCTAGTGTGTTAGTTTGACTTGTGGAGCATCCCTGGTTAGGTGAAGCAACGTGGTCCGTTTGGCTGCGTTGGTTTGTTTTTTTGATTTGTTATTTTTGTGTGGTGTGCGGTCAGACCAGATGTTTCGGGGACACAGCCGGAGCTGTCAGGTGAGGAACCAGCTTGCTGGGGGCCTAACCGGGCTACTGGTTTGAGTGTTTAAAAAGCCTACCGCTAATCTGCATGAAGACTAGGGTTCAGTGAGGTAGATTAGTTTGGGATAGGCAGTCTAGGTAGAGGGAATTCCATGTTAGTTTGGGGGACAAATCATTGTCTCAAAGGAGTAAAAGTGTAATGATTAGATTAAACCGTGTGTATATCTGATCTAACATAAGCTGATCTTAAAGTTGAGACTCTTTTTGTTGCTGTCAATCATCAATGCATTCTAGTATGCAATTCTTAGTTTAGTTCATTGTTAATTCTTGAAAGGGTTGTAATATTTTGAGTTGCACCCACTTTTCCTTAATGCACCTTATCTAAAGTTGTTTCTGTATTTTGCAAAAATAAATAGCTAACAACCTCATTCTTGACCTGTTTGAGATTTCCTACATTTCCCCAAATAACACCATCTGACATTATGAATTGTAGGTTATACTTGCAAGTGGAGAGAGCACTGGTGATGGTTATCACAAGCGCAATCATGTATCAACAGCCAGAGAGAGTGTCACTTTTTCATGTTCTTTTGCCAAGCTGAGAAAAGTGCACTCTCTATCTTCCCCGCGATGGATTTCTCTCTGGTAGTTCAGCATCAGTAGAAAATGGTAAGAAAAAAAAAAGTGTACTACAACTTTGCAGCCTTGAGACCACATCCTGATGTTTCCTGCTGAAGAAAAATCAATTCCCTCTCACTGTAGCTGGGCAGGAAATATCTCACCGTGATATGTAACATAGTCTCTGGCTGCCAGTGATCTGTACATACAACACCACGGTGTCAGAAATGCATGGTTCATTGCAAGTGGAGTCATTTTAAAAAAGTGCGCTGATGCATTTCTTTCAGTTAAATCAACCAAAATGCAATGTGCCTTTGTTTCTACTCTGGCAGAAACACAACAAGGTCGGTGTTATTCCGAGTGGGATTTAAGGCTGTGAAATATCGGCGGTGTGAAAATGTCAGAGATATTTGTCAGAGCTGCTGTGGAGGTGTGACAAAGGAGGCACGGGTACATTTTACCCTTCCCGAAATTATAAGGGACTGGGAAAGGGATCACGACTCAAGACAACAGCACCTGAACACAACCTGCTTTACTCTGTCCCGCTGTGTTCCTGCTTAACTGTCTCTATGACAACTGGCTGTTTTGCCAGACCTTTATATTGACTTTGATGTCTTGATAATCATGCCTAAAGAGAGGGGGAAAGTAAGTCACAGAGAGACATACAATTATAAAGCTGAATAAACAATGTGGCTTTGGCAAGACATGCAGCCCTAACACCTCTCCTGGCAGCTTCTCACTTGACAAATGAATCCTCTTCTCTCTCTCTCTCTCTCTCAGAGTGTGCTTTGCAGACTAAGGAAACAAATCATCTGCGGGGCGAACCATCAACCTCCCTGCTGTTTCGGGCTCCCCTCTACCCCCAGTGAGCCGACACGATCACTGCGCTCATTACGGGCAGCGGCCAGGTAGTTGGCCGTGAGACAGACCACACAGGCAGAGCGCAGGTTTTTTTCTACGCTGCAGCCCACGGCCCCTAATGCTGTTTTTCTTTCTACACCACCTCGCTCAGAGTCTGGCGTGAGGGGCTGCTCAAAAACAAGCAAGCAACCTCTTCATATCTGATCGCAGCCTCAGCCGTAATGGCCCAAACCCATTGCATTCGCTGTAATTTTGAAAAGCTGTGACAAAAAGGACTTGAACAGAGCGGGGGAATTGACATAATGATGTAATTAAATTACATTACTGTCCCAGTTTAAGCCGGATCCTCCTCCATACTTGGCGCACAGGATAGTGTCTTGCTTTTAATTTGTCAAAAAAAAAAAGATTCAAACTTAGTCTCTCAAACATATTTGGTTCCCCGGCCAATTAAAAATGCCTATTGTGAGGGGCCTAACGACTTTGTTTGCTACAAAAGAGAAAAGAAGAAAATCACACTTAATATCTTACTTCCTGTCCTAGAACAGCAGCAAACACGATCCATCCGCCAGCATAATGTCTTTCCGCCTGAGACTTTCATCCTGTTTTGAGCACGACTCAACAGCAGTACAAGAAGCAAGTGCACTGAAACATCTAAACGTTGCACGCTGTCAAAGAAAAACTGTGAAAAATCAGCAATTTCTAGATGGCGACAAATTGTTGCTGCTGTGGGAACAATGATGCTATATTATCAATGTCAGACAGCTGACCTTTGTGGACGTAGCCAAACAGAGTCATGATGACCACCGGGCAAGAGCTAATGGTTAAATGAGATAGGCACCTGGAGAGGTGTTAGTGTCAGCCTTGATGCACACAGTCACCTATTTATTTCCTACATGTTCCAGGCTTGTGGTTTTGAGTGGGTTGTTATAGGGCGACACCTAAGAGCCATAGATACCCATCATGCCCCCAACAGGCACCCCACGGATGAGCACTGCGCTAGTCATAATAGGGTCTTACTCCAGCACAGTGGCCTTTGACTCAAAATAATGCATAGATATGAATGGATATGGATAAACATCCACTCAACATTTGCGAGGTCGTTTCCGCCTCATCCCTGAATGAAGCAATGAGACGGTGCTTTATTCCATAGATCACTGCTTCTCAATACATCTGAGAGAAGAGTAGGAAGAGTTGCCTGTGGCAGTGTGATCACCGCCGTGCCGTAGGTGAGAGAGTCACCACAAACACGTAGGCGGCTCAGAAACATATCAAATCTCTTTTGAACATTGAAGGAAAAGCATTACAGGCATACAGACCTTTGAGATGAATACACAAAGAAGAATTTAGTTTGTGTTACATAAGCTGTGACTTTTTCAAAAGGCATTCAAGACTTGCGCACTGTAAAGTGGTTAACAGTCTGACTGAAAGATGAAGGCAATAAATCAGAACGACTGAACAGAGTCCAAAGTCCTGCTGTTAAAGGCCAGTGTTCACACTGATTAGGTTAAAGAAAATTCTCCAGCACATGCTTCATTCTCAGGCCATCATTTTGACAAAGATACACACACACACACACTTCAAGATATTGTTATTCCACATGCACAAAACAAGACACTGACACACCTGCTGCGAGGATTCTTACCTTGCTGCCTGTGGGTGACTCCCTCTTTCCTAGGTGCTGGCCCATGCTGGTGTCAGAGACTGTAAGAAAAACAGAGGAATGTGTTCACACCAGGAGAAGACTGTAAACAGCATATTATGTGAGCATTGTGTCCTCATCCTTGTCTAAGCAAGAAGGGCTGACTCTTGAGTGTGAAACTGTATCACACACAGCTCTAAAAACACTGATGCGTTTGCCAGTTCAGTGCGCTTCGTTTGGGCTGGTGTGAAAACTGTCAACGGAGGCCTGGTGCGGACCAATCAGCTGGACCGGGGCCGCTAGCAAAGGAGGGTCTCGGCCCGCTTCCAAGTATGCTTATTTGCGCTCTCTCCGGCGTCTGAAAAACTCCACTACGGGCTGCCTCGGTCCCGTCGCCCAAACCAATCCAACTAAATAGGCAAAAGCACAACAGTTTGTAAATTTTGTTTCTTTTTCTGATGGTCTGCGGAGTTACCACTGCTTTGACACCATAGACTGTATATAATATGTGGTTGTAGTCACCGTGAAGTCATCCATTGGTTTCGATCCGACTCTTTGAAGCCTTTTTGGTCGTCAATCACAAGGATGCCACGCTCTCAAGCATACACTGCTTTATCGGCTATTGAACTCCAGAATGCAATGGGATGAACATCATGCTGTGTTGAAGAAGACTTGAAACTCACGATTAAGAGCATTAACTCATGTTTACAATGTTTCCTGAGGTAAATCAAGTGAAAAGCAGGGTCATTTTCTCATAGAGTTCTATACAATCGCAATTCTTTTTGAAACAAGGAGTCGCCCCCTGATGGCCATTAGAAAGAATGCAAGTTTAAGGCACTTCCGCTTTACTTCACTTTCTGTCTGCCAGTGATTTAGCTACTTTACTGTCCTCGTCCTTGAATTTGATGCAGATCTGATGCAACATTTTTTAACAACAATGTATCATTTTGCCACAGGTGCCACAATTTAGTCTCATCCTCACCATTACCTGCTGCTGTGCTGTCTAAATATATGTTTGGTGGTGATGGAAAGAAAGGAAACAAAAGGGGGGCCATTATATCTTACATTATATCTTGCTGCTAAACTACACCCTTTAATGATAGTTAAAAACTTGAATTACAATATAGGTAATTGTGCGGCACTAAGAGATGGGGGCCACATGAGAGACCGTGTCAGTGATTACTGTGTCACTGCATCTCTTCCACAGTGTAAACAGCAGTATGTAAAACTAGAGGGCTGCAGCAATAACTCCAATAAAACAGAGAGCGAACTGACTGACTCCAGAAAACAGGTGTACTGCAAAGTCTGTGAAAAGCACCTACACATCCTGAAAGTGAGAAATGTACGTGAAGTAAGGACAGGTCTCAGGTGTCTGAGCTCAAAGCTCACAAACAACATCAAAACCAAGCAAGAACTTTCATCCTCATAATTCAATAACTGAGGCAAATAAGAACTGTCGTTTATATGCTTAACAGGTGCAAGTGAGAAAAGGTGTAAAATTGTTTTTTTTTATCAAATTGTAATGCTGAATATCACATGAATCAAAATCTCAGTTTACACCCACAATTCAAAGATCCTCTCCTTTACTTTCAAATAATCTCACTGAGCATTTTTGGCTTCCAGGAGAGTTTTTCCAGACATCAAAAAAGGCTTTCATCATATTTGGCACCTATTTCCTTTTCTGGAATGTGTCAAAAGAATGTGCGGTTCATATACGCTCCGTTGATGGTCCACATTGATGTTGGAACAGGCGTCGAACATTATGGCTGGATGCACAGCCAAGAATACAGAAAACTGTCCATACTGACGGCAACAATGTTGAAAAAATGATCTTAATTCAACTGCATGAATGCAGTATGTGTCACTTTTTATTATTCAAATTTCAAATGCACCGAGCCTCTCACATTCCCTACTCACAGGTCAATCAGTCTGAAGGATTCAAAAATATGCTAATAAGGCCTTTGAACAATCACGATAAAAAGAAGATTAAATCATGACCTACTCATTTCCTACTGTTCACGCACGCACACGCTGGTATTAACACTTTATTTCCACAGTGAATACATATAAAGCATTGAGAGATGCCATTACATCATTACATTGTCCTCTGAACAGGGAGCAGAGGGGAGCAATGTTTACCACAGGCAGCAGCTTTAGCAGTGCTTCAACATTCACGACAGCAATTTAAAAAAGGCTCCCAGGAGCTAAAAACACTCGCAAATCTCTTCTAGTTTCTCTTCTGATTATAATGTGGCCCACTGACGCCTCTCTACGGAGAAGAGCAGCCGCATCTGAAAAGGAGCTTATTAATGAGGGACATTTAACAGCCCTTTGTTTGGCTACTTGTAAGCAGCGGAGATACTGTGAACACATATCACGTATTTGCCACTATGTTCACCAGCTAGTCGCTAACTGTGTCTGTATGCTCTATGGTGCTGGGCAGGTAGTGTACAGTGGGTTTTTTTTTCTTTTTTGGATGGAAACAAGGTTGGTGAGGGCGTTGAGAGTGAACCAAACCAGTCATGGGTTGGGTAGTGTCAATGTGAAAATGTGAATCCTTAAAGGATTTCCCGGGGCGGTTAAGTTTGGCATGACAGTATTTGTGCATGTTGAGATATCTGTTCCACGTGAGCCGGTGTTTTCAGCAGCTTGGACTAAATCCAGTGAAGAAACAGTGCTTGAGTCACCCCAATCGTAGATGCTTATAATCTTCACTAAAACCACTAAGTCTGAAGTATGTCGAGAGATCGATGAAACACAGTTCATGTTTACTTGGTAACAGCTCTTTGCTCTTGAAGGCTACAGCCCTTTTTGATGATGCAAGAAAAAATGTGTTTAGGCTCTACAAGTGCTAGATCTACCCATATTGATTAATCCAACTTTGAAGGTGCACAATACGAGATTGGGAGCATTTCGATTGCCTCTCAACGGCTCTCAACATGTCGACGTCTGAGCCAGCGGCGCGTAGCTAACAGTGCCAACAGCACTGACAGTACGGACTACGGCAAACATGTTGACAGAGCTAACAGTGTTTACCTGAAGAGGAACGGGAGGGTTGGTGTTAAGCTTTCACCATGACGCTGTGGGTCGGGACGGCGTTATCAGCTGTAACCGCCACATGACGGGAGTGCGGAGCGGCGACCGTAAGCTAGCCAGTGGGGCACGCTCACATGCATGAACATGCACTACAAGTACACGCATCCGGCCATGTCAACAAAGCGAGGAGTAGCTCGGATAACACTACACACAGAGGGAGTCTCCTCAGGTACACATTACTCTGCTACATTGTAACATAGGAAATATTTGTTTGCTGCTACATTAATGCTCCAAATGTTGCACATTGTTCCTTTAAATAGGTCTACGCTTGTTCTGTGGCAAGTTATCGCTTAGGTTCTTGTTGCACCAACAACTGCTTCAGTAAGGCTTTAAGCAGATTAAAGAAATGAAACGCCCAATGAACTTCCAATGGAAAACAGAGCTTCTAGATTAGTGGATATAGGTATATATCTCACTTAGCCAGAAGAATGAAGAAAAGGACTGTGGTTTATTTTTGCGCATACTTAACAGAACACATCTGCACACAGCTAATTCTCCACTGGATGCTACAGACAGCCATGAGATTTCTCACACAATTTGAAAGCTAGTGATTTAAAAAAAATGTATTAGCATTCTCCAAATACATAAGGGCTTAACATTGATTAGCTCTACAGAGAAATATTGGTATATTTTTTGGAAACCTCACCAACACATTTTAAAAAGCCCGTGAACTAAGAGAATGGTTGAATCGTGTCTGAGTGTGCTGGTGGTTGAGCCGTAACAGTCATAGAAAGCACAACCAAGTAGCTATAAAAAATAAGAAAGTAAATAAGAAACTCCCTGTTGATTAAACAAAGAGCCACAATGATATTGTCAGCGTAAAAGCTGAAATACACTTTGATGGACATGGGGGGAGACATGGCAGGGATTCTAGTGTATGCAACTCAACTCAACGTGAGGCCTTGCAGCCAGTTTCGCTCTCGAATGTTACACAATCAGAGCCGAGATCCTGCAACGACTTGCAAAAGACTGTTGCATAATAGAGTGCGAGATGCAGAGAGGAGGGGTGGTGGTGGGGCTGTGATACAAGGCTGCAATTACAACGGTCCAGCTGTACTTTTTGCATGTAACAAAAAAAAAAAAAAAAAAAAGAACACACTTGTTTGTCTAATTTTCAGAGACATTCAGAGATAGGAAGGCAAAATAAATGTAATCCCTCCTTCACAAATTAACCCATGCCTTGCTGTTAATTTCCAGGTGCGTCTGAGTGCATTTTTTTTTGGAAACATTTCTGTTTTCCTTTTAAATACTCCATTAGGATGGTAAAAGCTCTTATGACGGGGCGGCTACATACAGGCCAGCACCTGGAAGAATCCATTATCACACAGCACAGTCTGCAGCACATTTGAGCAATCATCTGTCTGAGCTGTCCATCACATGTCGCTCTTTCAGCTCATCCAGTTCAAGATTCTTCTCCTCACATACAAAGCCCCTCATAACCTCGCCCCTTCTTACTTTTCGGACCTCCTGCATCGACACGATCCCAAACGCAACCTCAGATCTGCCGATGCCAACCTCCTTACTCTGCCCTAGCATCGGACCTGGGGGGGACAGGGCCTTCTCCATTGCTGCCCACTTTCAAAACTGCACGTAAAACTCACCTATTTAAATCAGCGTTTGACCTGTAAAATGTATGTTTTTTTTGTGCTATTCCTTATTATTATTATGTCATCTATTTTGTATACATTGAAATTCCTTCTATTGTTTCTGTTTTTTACCATGTAAAAGTGTCTTTGAGTGCCTTTTAAAGTGCTATACAAATAAAATGTATTATTATTTCAAAAAAGACAAAGCCAAAAACCTGCATGTCGACATTCAAACAAACCTTCTACCTTATGTCTTCTGTTTGTAGCACATACTGGACCTATTTTCTGTTCTCTTTCAGATTTCAGTTTCCCACCTTAACAATGGAGAACAGAGCACTGTCCACCAGACAGATTGCAGAACGGCTAAAGGAATAGTACCTGTAGTGAAAACCAAACCAAATCCCTCTGTTTTTCAGTGAGGATAGAGGAGGTACAGCTATTTATTGTAGCTCTGTAGACTGTAGCTCTGTGGAGATGAGAGGGATATTATCTTGCTGAAACTTAAATCTCCCTGTCAGGATCAGATGGTTTATAATGCTGTCAAAAAGGGGAGAAGGGATTACTCTACAACAACCACCGCAATAAAACTCTTGGGAGCAATCAGGTTTGGAAACAATATCATTCGGCACATTGAGGCTTGGTTTATTGCCCTGCAGTAAGTATGTTTGTGGTTCCATTTTGGAGAAACAAAGCCAAAGCAACATTTCTCCAATGGATTTCACACCAGTGGGTTTGCCCTGCCTGAAGGATACTCCCACAGACCGAGGGTCGGCGAGATGCATGTGAGCAGCCAAGTAAACAATGTGGCGCGTTTTTATTGTTTTTTTCTCTCTCTCTGCAGCTTGTTAGTACATAAAAATGTCACCCGCTAGTATATAATACAAGCATTCAAGTCCAACTTTCCCATAAAGATGAAAAAATAATAATCTTTTGGGAAAATAAACTCCACGGTGGTGAGATTTTGTTCTGTTGGGATTTAAGAGGCTTTTAGGTCATGGACTCCACTAAGACAGGGTCAAGCAGAAAAGCAGTTATATCATATTATCATAGATTTATACATCCTGTCTGGTAATGTTGTCATTACAAAGTTCAAATACAGGCCAGTGTCTAACGATTTCTGTCCGAACAGCTTCTTTCTAGATCTGTTCCAGCAGCGCAGCAGCGTTCACCAACCAACCTTATAACGACGCACTTACAGTGCACGTGTGTTCTGCCGTAACCACTGAATGCATATTTGATTTGATAAGAAGCTTGCCTTGCACACACACACACACACACACACACAACACGCTGACAAACCTATTTCTTTCAGTCTACCGCTAAAGCTGTAAGTGGCTGGATCACGTGTGTGTCTGTGTGCCGTTGCCTGGCTCCTTTGTTTCGCTTTATGTTTGCTCTTGTGCAAGCGAGACAGGAGACAGTTTCTTTTTAAACCCTCCGGCTGCCGCCAGTGACTGCACCGTGTTGCTGCACTCTACTGCGAGTCAATTACGTAATAAATATGGAGCCTATGAATGTGTGTAGAGTGTAGAGGGGAGGAGAGAGGACGCAAGAAAGAGTGATAGGACAGGGTTACACATTGGATTTCTGTCAGTAAAAAGGACTATCCTCTCGACAAGAGATTTGAGGTCAAAGGTCAACATCTGACCCCGACGGATGGCATCTTCTTGTGCAAATAGAGATAAAGTCGGACAGCAACAGTTGTCTTTCTCCTGATAGAAATAAGACTTCTGTGCTTGTCTTCCTCTGAATCTGAATTTCTCTGAATCTCCACAGAATTTGGAGTTCTGAAAACAGAGAACAGAAAGCCAGCCAGGCTTGGCCACAGTGACTGAAGCTTAGTATACGGTTGAGGACAATTCATGGTTCAACAATTTTCTTAGAAGGTGTTTTGCTTAATTCCCAACCAGAGAGACAAAATAACAACTCCACAAAAAGGACAAAAAACAATCGTGACCATCACCGCTCCTTCTAGATAGAAGTGAATTCAGAGTTTTGTCAGCTCAGCGACCAGTCAGCCGCGAGCATCTGGCTGAACTAAAGCAAGTTTGCCCGTGGGTTCCAGCTGCCCGTCTGAAACTGCTTTTTTACTGTAGCTTCCATCTTTTGTTTGACATAAAATAATTGCTCATTCAATCTCTTTCTTGTACACACACTCAGATGTTGTTTTGAAAGGGGTGGAAAGGTTCCGACCAGGGGCCAACCTCTGGGTATGAAAAGTGAAGACAAAGCAGAAGTACCTTATAATTGCATTCTTCCTACTCTCCAGCAGGGGGCGACTCCTATGGTTGCCAAAAGGAGGTCAGATTGTATAGAAGTCAATGAGAAAAGGAACTTACTTCTCTCTTGATTTATTACCTCAGTAAACATTGTAAACATGAGTTTATGGTCTCAATCTCTAGGTTTAAGTTTTCTTCAATACAGCATGATGTTCATTTGGTAAATTATGATCCCATATAGAGTAAAATAGACCATGAAGCAGGGTATGCTTTAGGGCGGGGCTACCTTGTGAATGACAGAACGCTACCACGGCGTTGTTCAGTCTGGGAGTAGTCGCTGTTTTTGTCCTAATCCTTTGAAACTTTCACAGTGTGTTTTGAGTTCGTGAAATTGAATTATAAATGCTTTGATGGCCAAAAAATGTCTCCACCCTCCCTCATCACTTCTGATTGCAAAAAAACAAGATAGCGACTGTCAAAAACCAAGGTGGCGACGGCCAAAATGCCGAACTCGAGGCTTCAAAACGGCACTACACAAACCAATCGGTTTGGTCCAGGGGTCCAATGCTGTGTATAGCTATTGCCTTTCAAGCATATCCTTGTTTTGATTTGTTATGCATGGGCACCTCCCGTCCCAGTAATGAAGCCCCGGGCCTGAAGCATAAGCTCAATGCTCCTCGATGGAGATTCACAACCGCTGCCACCTGGGGTTTGCCATCTATTAATCCAAGCTACAACCTCTTGACTCGGATCCGGTGGCAAAATATTCAGCTGAACCATCTGCCACTGTGATCTCTGTGAGGAGCTGACACACTGCACGCTGTGACACCACTGCGGATGATAGGGAAGCACCCTGAGTTGACAGGCAGCACCACGCCTTGGGCAAAGCTATTGCGTATTCGCGGAGGTGTTCATGCAGCAGGTAATGTGACTCAACCTGTCCTGCCAAGAACAGGCGCAGACAAGAGGGGAAGTGAGAGAAGAGAGGAAGTTTGTAAGTCTGCAAGGACGGAAGTTGACTAACCTCAGTGTATCACCTGCAAAACACAGATATAGAGTGCAGTCACACACACATTTAGTGGGCAGAGTGGGAAAACATCACTCAGTATGGGACATTTTAACACAACGCCTACATTTCTTTGCTTAACTGTCTGCAAAACGACACTCACGGCCTGCTGGTATAAGCCCGTCTTGTAGACGAAGCAAAGGAATGCAGAGTGACACGCGTGACGGCGGCTGAGCAAACCTCTTGGCATGTTCTTTCCCGGCTGAGCTGAAGCAAATCCAGTGAAATGTGAAGGAATGCATTCCTGCCGCTGTCCCACCTCAGGTATAGTCGCAGGCCACCAGAGCCTCCTCCTCAAACTATGCGAAGGTTAACCCACAACTGCTGGCATCCTGCTACGTGCACGTCAACACAAGCTTTTTTTTTTTTATGTCTCGTTAGTAATCCTTGACATGCCACAAAAAGCTACAAGATCATCACAAGGAGAGTTCCATCACTGCAGTGAAACTGTGTCGAAAGTGAAACACCCGTACAATAAGGATATCTGCCATGTGTGACCGTGACAAGGTGAATTATCCCATTACACGGTGCACCTGATATGTTATGTATTGAAAAAAAACAACCGTCTTGAACAACTAACATGATCTGCTCTGTGTTCTGAGGATGAGAAAAAGCGAGGGTGGGGATTAAACCTACATGTAGTTCGTATACAATGGAGCCAGAGGTTACCGTGCCGAGCGTTCTCTGGCTAGAGGACAACCAGGGCTGCAGGCTTTAATAAATCAGCGCAGTTCGGATGCAAGCAGCCACTCATGTGTGAGTACTTATTTATAGACCGTGTATAGAAGCGGTGGTAAATGAGCATGTCGCTGCATTGAAACCCACTTTCTCTCTTTGTTTTTTCTTGAAAAGAAACAGACCGTGTGTAAACACGACAGTCCATATTATGTCATAGAGTCAGCGCTTGTTCTGTTCAGTTAGGCCAATCCACCTGTACAGTTTCTGATACAGGCCTTCACTGTTTTTTTTATGTAAAGTAAAGCAACAAGTTAAGCTTGCTGTTGGCCCGTCCTCTCATAGGATGCAGAGTGATGTAATACTTAATTTCCTCCAGGCTTCACACAGTGTAGCCTATGTTTTAGATTAAAAGCCAGTTGACACGTCTATCCACTGGCCAAGACAGAAAATACAATATTTTGAGACCACTAACACTGAAATGTTCATTTCTCATTGAAAGCGCCACAAAATCTAGATGTCAAACTCCATTTAAAATCTTCAAATTTAAAGAAGACACAGTGTGATGCATGATGACGTGCATCGTGCGACACTATTTATACTTTATAAGAATCCTCATGCGGATCTGATAAATTCGGCACATATATGACCCGCCTATTAAAACGCACTTTTAATTAAGTTCAAAATAAGTCCCGTTGGTCCAAGGCTCCACCGCGAACCAAGCACACTGGGGTTTCCGGTAGCAAACAGTACGGAGCAATTATACATTTCTGAATTTTATTGGGTTAAAGTCCTTTTTGGCGCGCGCCATGTATGCCGAATTGAAGACACCCATCTAATGATTGACATCGGGCTTTACATTCGTTCAGCACAGCGCGTTGTATTGCCACTAATCAAAGAAGCGTTAAACGTACGTCGACTGTTAACTGTGATTGGTTTAACGAGAGAAGGCAACAGGGCGGGCGGTGGTGGTAGTATTGGTGGAGGTGGTGGTGGGGGCGACACTGTCAAAGCAGTGACACTGTCTGGTGACAGTGATAATATCAAACAACACTCCGTCACCTCGACTTAGATAGACTCGGACGAGCCAGAAAATTACATTCCTGACATATTTCCCTGCAGGGCTTCAAAACGGCCGTTACGCGTTGTAAACAAGTCGACGTGGATAACATGTTTACAATCATTACGCCATGTATTTTGCCCCCCACACACCAACAAAAAAAGCAGTAACGTTGTGGCGATAGTAACGTATGTGTGTGACTGTCTTTACATGGACTTTTTCGGCTCGTATTTGTTTTTTTTCGTGTGTGTGTGTTCATTTGGCCATATCGACTGTGCACATACCCTTCTCCGGTTTTGTCTGTGCCAAATGCATCCACAGCTCGAGCCTTGTACTGGATGTAACCAACTGTCAGTCTTTCCTTCAAAAGCGGTCGACGGTGGTCGTCAACATCAACAATAACGCCTTTTTCCCCCCTTTATGGTTCGCCGTTTGCAGTAATCACTCAAGTGTCTCCGTATCAGGGGGAAAACAAGGAAAAAGAAGAAAAAAAAAACGTGTCACGGTGCTTCCTGATTTAGGTACTGTGGTGGTGATGTTTGTAAGGGGTGGGGCGGAATGCAGCTTTTAGTCCGCCAAGAAACATGTGGCTGAAAAGCACGTCGGTGCACGTCTGTGCATTATTAGGAGCTCGTGCTTCTTGACAGGGAGGGTTAAATAAACGCTGCGAGACAGACTCGTGATTTTTGAAATAAGATCTCACATGGGCTCCCCCCCCCCCCCCCCTTACCAAAAAACAAACTCAAACAGCTTCGCTGTGAGGTTTGCTCGCTCAGAGACAGAAAGGCTGAAGACATCTCATTTGCTGCACCGCTCTGCTTTACTGTTACAGGCTGCTGCCTGCACCATACCGGCAGCCAGCGGGAGGTGTCAGTGCTTTGCTCAAGGGCAGCAGGGCACTGTTGTTGAGGGAGAGGTGGGTGACATTCGCTGCAGACAGGCAGTGCAGGGATATAATCCTACTACCTACCCGCTTCCATCAATATCTAAAACCTCCACTATTTGAATATGCATCAAAGTGTTCCTTTAAAAATCTCAAATTGGTAAAGTATCAGACAGACACTGTAATAAAAGGCTGAATATTTCTGTCATAATCCGCCCGTGAATGCATCAATAATATCATCATAGGCCTACAATGTTTGAATGATGTAACACTGAAGCAAATTTACTTCACTTTTGTTTTTCTACATTTTGGTCACATTACTTCGGTACTTTTAGTTAAGTGACACTTTGAATTCAGGACCTTGTAATTGAGTATTTTTACATTGTTAACTGATCTGAATTCAGCCCTGCACTTGCTGCAACAACAAAAAAAGAAACCTGTGTCGCTTCTACAGATTATTCTGCCTTGTGTGTCCTTCATTAGCACCATGTAAAAAGCAGATAAGACACTGACCAGTTCCAGCTGGGCTCGGATCCCCTGGAGGCACCTCCAATGTCCTAGAAATTCATGTTGGAGCCAATTTCCTCCTGAGTCAGACAAAGGCTTGTGATTACCAAACAAGTGTTTCTCGAGCTGTCACAAGTGTCCACAACATAAAAATAAGAAACACAAATAGTCACAGAACAAGGCATGTACCGAATGGGAAAAATATAAAAACTCCTCGAACAAAATCATTTCAATAAAGTGATTCACTGGATTAAATGAGTGAGTCTTTTTTATTTTTATTAAATACATTTTTTTAATTGATTCACAACCGAAAAAAACCTTTGAATGAATCTAACTCATCAGTGTGTGAGGGTAAACTGTGTTTTGACCCCAGTAAACGAATATGGATTGAAGAAGTATATTTAATTTTCTTCTTGACTTCTGGCTCTGAAGTTATTGGAAATGTTTGGATCACAAGAGTCGGAAACAATCATACTCGGCCACCACTGGAATCAAATAGTATAATACCAATCACCAGCGGGCCTATTGGTAACCAGTAACTACAAAGCGATCTTCACTCCCCCTGTCTCTCCTCTGCTGTGTGTGTGTGTGTGTGTGTGTGTGTGTGTGTGTGTGTGTGTGTGTAGGTAGAGGCTAAGCATTGCACTTGGTGAAACACAAGAGCCGAGGATATAAATGATAATCATGTCACATTTTTATTCAGTAGCTGGAACAAGGAAACGTTTTCAAATCATTGCTTTTCATTTGGAGGTGGTTCTCTGTCTTCAAAATAACATCAACCAAAATCAATATTCTCTGCTCCGAAATATTACCTTACTTTTTGAGAACATTTAGGAAAAGATTATTCAAAAATAAATAAATTGTATTATTTCTGGAGGCAAGGGTTAATATTTGTTATTCAATTGGAATGAAATTAAATATACTCTGGCTCCTCACAATGTCAGCAAATACTGCACACAAGTGCTCTTAGAAGGAATGTACAACAAGAGGTGCTTTTATTTTTTCACACTTAAAATAAATATCTCATGTATTGGAATGGAAGTGTCTGTGTGAGCCATGGAATCCCATTTTCTGGTGCTGTTTACAGAGGAAATAACACTCAGTTTTATCACCTCAAGGCACCAAAGTTCTTACTTTATCCTCTGTGAGAACCGAAGCAAAACTGCTAAAACTTCCATGATTCTAAAAAAGTGAAGTCCAACTGTGAGCAGACCCCAGAGATGAAACTCCAGCTTTTGAAGCTCCCGAGCAATACCCCCAGATCAGGGGCAAATCTGGGTTGGCTATAGGCGCTCGCACACCGGCAACTCGAGCGTGTGAACTGTTCAAAACATGCGAGTCTCGATCGCAGACGCATTACAGATGTCTAGCATTCTAAATATCTGCATCTGTCGGGGAGTTACGACCAATGAGAGCTCAAGACACGGAGCCGGGAGCCTACCTGAGTGTGCTTGGTGTTGCATTTGCAACAACGGGCCAAATCTGTTCTACATAGAGGAAGTGGTAAAGACACGTGGAAACAGGCTATTATGTGACCATGTCTGGTGACAACATCAACCAGCATGACTACGCCCGTGTCACTTCTCACGTGTTTTTGTGACAAAAATGTAGTTTTGAGACCTCACCGGGGATTCAAGATGAAGGATCTTGTAGTGTGTGACCCCCCCCCTGTCGCAGGTCAGTCAGGTAGTGTAAAAAAAACCTAAACTTCAAGACTCGTGATTACAAGACGGCAACTTGTGTAGTGTGAACAGTACAGCAATCTGATGACTTTGAAATAATTGTGTGAAGTTGGCTTGATTGGAGATTTGTGAAGACCAAAAATCAAATCCCACAGCCCAACATTGATAAAAATGCAACCATTAGACATGCCACGTATTCAACTATTGTATCCGTCATATATAACAACACAAGCTGCATAAGTTAATGTGATCTTCTAGCTCTACAATAAATACTACCTGATGTAGTACGTATGATGTTGATGTGAGAAGAGCTTATTCATCTGTATGGTTCTGTCATTTCTATAGTGTTTGTGTTGGATGCAGTGCTTTATGCTCTATCCCATAGTTCATGGTTAATCTTACTTTTTTTTACTTTGGGTGATTACGTTTTGAGCTTTGTTCTGTCTGGCTCACCACTCTCTCAGATGTTTTAAGGCTGTGAGAGACAGGGTTGTATCAGGTCGCTGCCAAAACTCCAAAGTCCTTCAATTACTGTCCTGCTTTACTCTCAACTAATTTGTTAATTGATTTTTTTCATTGTTTTAGTTCACTTGCTTTCATTTATTGTTGGAGTCCAGCATCCTTTCTCTCTTTAAGTGCTTGGACAAAACATTGGGCAAAACGTCATGCTCCTCTGTCAAACTTCAGAAGTGTTAAGAGACATTACACATTGAGATATTTCCATTGAGTCATAAAGGGCAATCAATGAGACCCTAAGCAAGAGTCTGCAACCGCATGGCTCCGTACTACGATGATGCAGCAACGACCAGAGACGTCAAATCGCCTGTGATAATGTATCCGGGAGGGCCGGGGTCCAATCCATCCTGACTCAAAAGCTCTCGATTGCATTTGTGACTGCAGTGCAGAGGCTTTGTGGGAGTTGGGCAGTGGGTGGGAGGGGTAGCGGTGGGCGGTAGAGGTGTGTATGTGTGTGTAGGGGGGGGGCTGGTTGTTGGCAGAATCGAGGGATATCAGCCCAAGGCAGAGAAAATGACTCAATGTCGTCAGTCATATAATAATAACCCATTAGCTTTGAGCCTGACTGATTTCAACAGAGATACAGTAACTCGTTGTCATGGAAATCGCCAGGCCTCAGTCGAGGTAATGGGCCTAAAACAGCATGGATTATCCATCACAGTAACTCAGGGCAAGGGGGACTTGTTTGTTGTCTATGTATCTGTGGAGAGGGAAACGTGTGGTTATTGCTTGGGAAAAATGTACGCGGTCATATATATATCTTTACTACAAAAACTACAAAATATTGATATTGATTGAAAATACTGCTCCGCAATAATCACAGGGTTTCCATTACAGACAGATGGGGAATCAAAGGGCCATAAACAGACACATCCTCTTGATTTCATGTTTTTATGTATCACTGGATGTAAGTCCAGGTGTCTTGCTCTCATCTGTGTGTCCTGAATGCAATTAGCCCGATTGAAAGTCCTCATGCATACAGCAGCACGATGGATTGCCTCTCGTCCTTCACTAAAAGGTTAATTTAGATGAGGTTTGAAGATCTTTTAACTATATAAAGCCTATACACTGTGCCGTCTCCTGCTGTTTTCTGGTTTGTTTATATGACCGGAACCACAAATGGGTCTGTAGATGTCAGGAAGTAAAGGCCTTACTGGGTGATGGTAATCGGCAACAGCAGATCCAACTTGTGTTAACTCTCTTGACCAAAGAAAGACATCTAATATTCAAGAACTTGCAACTTAAATTTAGCAATTTATATATAATTAGCATCTAGATGAGTAAGCAACTCTTGCTCTTCATTAAGCAAAAATTGCTTCAAATGTCTTGATTAACTTAACCCCATCACCTTCATGAATAAGTCAGTGTTATCTAACAGTTACTGTTAACACCATAGCTGGGTCAGAATAATCTGGGTAAGATTGTACAAAACATGGCCTATGACGAATTGAGGCCCAAGGAAAAAAGGTTTTATTACAAGCAATAATCAGGTCCTACATAAGTTCTTAGTAACGACCATAGTTTAAAACTAGTTATTTACTTATTGGGCTTGCTCCATTAAAACTTACAAAATGTCAGGTTGCATCTGTAGCACTGTCCAACCAAAAGCAACCACTGCAACATTGCAACCAGTTAGAAAACTTCAAAAGATCATCGCCAATCTCTTAATACACGTCTTTTGTAATATTTATATATGCATACATTTCCATGTATGCATATAAATGTATGTGCACCTTATCTCTACACATTTGTCTAATGACCTCCAAGGAACCTGTTAGATATTAAGCGTCGCCTGGTTTCACCTTTTTAGGTTTAATCATGTAGAGGGGGAAAAAAGCTGAGATAACATCTCACACACACAGAGCAAAGCCTCCACTGCTGCCAGCCATAACAATAACAACAAATCATTCACACAAAGACTCTCATCTCACACAAGATTTCACTGGTGAGGCCGATAGCTATACGGCTGTATGGTTTGGATATAACGGATGCGTGGTGCTGACGCCCAGAAGAGCATCAAATCACACCCTAAGATATAACCATTTAGCTCGTCTGGGGAAAACTAAATAGAAGGATTTAGTTTACAATCCTGTCGAAAGGCCGATACAAAAACAATCCAAGGCTACCATCACACTCACACTCATTAATGCAAGATTAGCCTGAAGTTGTGGTCTGAACGCTTTCTCTGTTGTCTCTAGCCATCATGCTGACACATGGAAGTAATACGACTTTATTACTCTGAGTTTTCTAGGCCACAACTCTCACAAGCCTCAATAATTGACGACAGCCTTTTTATTTTTGACTTTATTTAACAAAGCAGTACACTAATGCTTCAAATTGACCTGCTTTTTCAGTTCGCCATAATGTGCAATAAAGCATGATCGAATCAGTCGTGCGATACAATCATTTAATAATGAATATAATATAATAATTTTCAATGTGCAGCAAAACAAGCAGCACACAACTAAATTTACAGCACAAGTCTGTGTGGAACTGACAGTATGGGCATCTCTCCCCCAATGTCCTCATCCCCAGATGTTGAAGCTGTATTGCCGTTTGAAACCACAGAGTGCGTGATTTTGATCTCATTGGCTGGTGTTTTCATTGTTTCTACTGATGACCCACCAAACACACAGAGAGGGCATTAGTGCAACAGCAAACATTCATTCAGAACCTGAACACTTAAATACACATTAAGCTAACAAAAGATTCCCGTCACAGCTAGGTCATAAAAAAACAAGTCTGGAATGCATGTTGACATAAAATAGCCCCATCTAGTGGAAGAAATGTCCTTAAAATAAAATAAAATGCTGGCAGCTGGTGTGTGTTAATATGCTCTTGGTTTGTTTTGTCTCATTTTTAAACTCTTAATAATTAAACACAGCTGTGGTTATGATTTGGTTGTATACAATATTTGAAATATGGTACCATTTTATAGGGGCATGAGGAGTCCTATACTAAACAGTTGTATGTCTTTTGTGGCTCTGGAGGGAGCTTTCTAAAGTCTTAGAAAACAGAAAGCCTAAAATGCAAACTGGGGCATGGGGTTTGAAGGACATGGGTATTTACCAGAACGCTGGGATTGAGTTGCATTGTGGGAAATGTAGGATTGTTGGTGCTTGACGCATACTTTTAGGGTTAGGGTTTGATTTAAAGATGTCTTGACTTCACCTGCATAGATTTTGAGCATCCTTTGTTTAATGAGTCTCTTCCTCACAACTTTGTGGAAGTCCAAAATAAAATCACTGGACAACCTCTTTAAAGGGATAGTTTGATGTTTTGGGACTGTAAAAAAAAAACAGCAAATTTTCATTGTCACACATTTTTGGTTTTGTACGGATTGAAAAAAATGAAATATGCAATTTTAATTAGTGAGCTTTAGATGTGCCGGTAGGCAAATATTGTTAGCGTTAGACTGAGCCAGGCTTGCTGTTTAATTGTACCTCCAGTCTTTCTGTAAAGCTAAGCCAACCGACTGCTGCCTAAAACGTTCTAATTTACATACTATGCAAGTAAAATCAATATTCTCCTCTAACTCTCTGCAGTAAGTGTTCCCTTAAAGTGAAAGTTAATTGGGGTTGTATACCCACAAATAGCAATGAATCACATCACAGAGAGAAGGAAATAAATAATAGAAGAAGATAGAAGTAGAGACTCAACAAATCCTATTTTTTTTACTGTAGAACCAAAGTATTTGTTTCCATCAGAAGCATAGCAATTACAAAGACAATAAAAGTCAATGTTCTGTCCTATTACTGTAGAATAACCTTTTATCTATTTGTTTTGCGTTGGTTGTTATTGTGCGTCTGACCTTTGAATAACAATTATACTGATCATTTAGAGGTTACATTCAATCTAATCATGTACAAATGGATGGATGACTGTTGCGATGTGTGTGCTCTCCACTCTGACTTTCCTCTTGTCAGTACTGCGAGCATCAAGCTGCGCCGGTGGGATCTGAAAGTCTGGCTATGAGCACGAAACCGCAAAATTATTCCGTCGTGACCCGTCCTCACTTCCACATTTCTGCTCCTTTTGCGATGGTATAGCAGTTTGTTTTAGAGTATAACGAAATAATTTGCAATACATAGCCCTGCAAAGGAATTATCTGAGACATTGAAAACCAAATAATTTTACATTTTTATGTTATTGATTAGTTCGACACAACAGTATAGCCAATTTATAAAAAAAAATATTTTGGATTTTCTATTCTAAACCCTTTCTCTCCAGCAGGCCTTTCCTGGGCAAAGTCCTCTAGCACACATGGAGTGTTGTGTTTTATATTGCTGTACATTTACATCTACATTTCAGGAAGAAAAAGAGAGAAAGAAAAAGCAGCACCTACAGAAAATCAACATTCACTGATAAAAACGTACATTATTAAAACCATAATGTATCCAACGACGATGTGAATACAGTGTGAGAGGGGTCTCTCGTAGTGATGAACCTACACAGAATTACCACCTGAATCTGCAGCTCCCCTCGGCTTACAGAGCTTTATTTTCAGCCGGTGGTTTAGCCGCCCACAATTTTACTGTTTTGATTTCCTGTCACCGCTCTCATGACCTTTTGTTGCACGGACTTTGGGCAGTCAGCTTTCTCTGTGAAAGCAACAACTCGTGTGGGATGTACTTCTCTGTGTAACTGTGTATCGTCACGCTGTCTAATTTGTTCAGTGCTGTTCTACCACTGCAAGGATGTTTTAATTGTGACCTGCAAAGGGACTGAGGATTAAAATTAGCTTTAGGTTTGACATCATCCATGGTCCCTATACATAAAAAATGAATAAATAAGAATGATTAGCATTGTTTCAAGCTGCAGCAGGTGGCGCTAAAAAAAACAGTGTTTACTGCTCAGTACCAAAAGGTTAAAGTGACCAGGCAGTGAACTTATGGAGTTCTCAGGGGTTGGTGGGGACAAAAAACAGAGCTAAAAGAGAGAAAATATTGGACTCACATTCACCAGATGGCCAGAAAGAAACACAACACCAAAAGAATGATAATGTCTCTCCATAACTGCTGGATTTATAAATAGCCAACCGTAACAAGTTCACCATATTGACATAAAGGTGAGAATATCAATATTGTATTCACAACTTCTTTGTGCAAACCGATCAGTTATTGCAGGTTGAAGAATAAAGGTGTCACAATAACATCCTGTTTTAAATCATTACTTGCCAATCAAACACCACAGCAATGGGCCCCAAGATGGAGCCAGAGTTAAAACAATTTAAATCTGATACGGTGCTCCTTCAATGTCTTTGAGCTTTTTAGCAGGTCATGGTTTTTTAATGGAAGGGCCAAGTCACACAATGTTGCTGTTTATTAGGCATGTTCAGCATTAATAATAATAATAATAATAATAATTCATATTTTAAATTAGCTCCCTCTTTACCAGCTGTAACATTAAAATAATGCACACATTAATGTATAATTTATAATCCAGTTATATAATATATACATTATTCTGAAATGGTCTATAATAATGAGTATACTTGACTTTTGGCACTTTTTGTACATTTTGTACTTTTTTGAGTAAGATTTTAAATGCAGGACTTTTACCTTAAACAAAGTATTTTTAATATTGTTTTACCTAAGTAAACATTTTGAGTACTTCTTCCACCACTGACAGCAGGCACATCAATTTATATACTTTGCATTTTGATAATCGATGAATCATTTCAAATATTTTTCAAGCAAAATGTCAGAAAGGATCTGCTCACAGCTTCTCAGCTGTGAGGATTTGCTTTGTTTAAAGTGTATCTTTGGATTTTGGGCTGTAGGTTGGACAGAATACTTCATCAAGCCGTCAACTTGAAATCTGAAAAACTGTGATGGTCATTTTTCACTTTCTTCTAACAGTTTCAGGTTGACCACGGGTGGCAGTGTGGATTATTGTGGCAGGTAATTGGTATATAGGGCACAGGTGCAACAGACAGCTAATGATGCATGGGTGACGGGGAGATCACACGTTTTTTACCGCAAGCAAGACACACCAGAGGGAGACCAGGAAGATAAGTTCTATCATATCATATATCATTATCTGTTAACTCTAATTAAATGGGAACCTAACCCAAAAGTGAAAGAGTCTGGAATCTATTTGTTGAAGCGAGTAAATAGGATCTTCTCCCGCATCCAACCGAGTGGCTAGTTGCTGGAATCAGTCACTATAGGTTTAATTAAAAAAGAGGAATGGCAGGTTACTCAATAGTAAAACATGTATTTAACACCAGCACTTCAGATTGATCCCATCAGATAACTGCACATGGCCAGCATGAATTGCTCTTTGTGATTCTGGAGATACATATTATTGCTACAGTAGTTTAAATGTGTTATCAGTGGACCATGGAATAGAGGGTTGTCCATCACAGTTTACAATAAACCGATAGTTTGCACAACAGATATGTCATCAAAAACTGGAACATATTTCAAAAAAATTGGACCTCGAAATGACACTTTGGTTGTCTGGGGATTCTGCTTACCTTGAGGGAGTTCAACATGGTCAAAAAGATGACACATTCTGTTCATTTCAGAATCCCCAAAGATCTTATTTCATATTTGGTGTCTAACTTGACCATCTAGCAGTTGGGGAAAGCACATCACAATCTGCTTAAATACAATACACTTTAACTAAATGCACACATGTAATTATAGTCATTTAATTGTATTATTTTTTAGAAAGCATATTTCTCCTTCATGATAAAATAGAATGAACCTCAAATAAGGCAATCATACTGTCAAACGGGATAGTTGTGTGCTACATAGCAATTTTAGCAATCCAGTCGAATAATCACAGTAACATTGTCAACCGAAGGATAATGTGTCAGAACTAATCCAGTCTGATTTAGAAAATGGCATTGGCCTTTGCCCTCCAAATTGTACATCAGTGGTTTCAGAAACTAAAAGATTCCTTTTTTTTCCCATCAGCATTTCTCGGGAGGTGGTAGGCTATGCTGGGTGCTGACGCAAATGACACAGTCCAGCCACTTCTATAATTTGGGGGGAGAAAGAGTCCTCCAGCAAAGAAATATGCTCCAGAGTGGATAAGCGCGGTCGGTGCGCAGAAGGCATCAGGTGCACACCAGGACGAGCTCCAAGACGCGCAGCGGCAACACCGATGCATGGCGTACAGAGAGAGGATCGTTTACATATATTACGAATGTGAGGTGAAAGAATAATTTGGGGGATTTAGCGAAACCTTGAGATAAAAGAAACAAGAAAGCTCATGGAGACGCACCGGACCACAAACCCTTGCTCTTAAAACTGTCATGAAGCAGCAGCAGCAGCGGGGCGAAGACCTCTCATAGGTAATTTTTTTGCAGCGTTTTAAGTTCATCTAAAGAGGGGGAAAAAATAAATCATGAACTTCTCGGAGTCTGTGTGGCTCTTGGAGGAGCCGTGGAACCTCAGCAGAGCGCAGGAGGAGGACCAGCAACTTTTATTCGGGATCGGCACGGATAATTTTATCACGCTGCTGGTTTTCGGGCTCATCTTTTCGCTCGGGGTGCTGGGCAACTCCATGGTGATCACTGTGCTGGCCCGGAGCAAACCGGGGAAACCACGGAGCACCACCAACATATTCATCCTCAACCTGAGCATAGCAGACCTGTCTTACCTGCTCTTCTGCATCCCTTTCCAGTCCACCGTCTACATGTTGCCGACGTGGGTCTTGGGCGCCTTCATTTGCAAATTCATCCACTACTTCTTCACCGTGTCCATGCTGGTGAGCATCTTCACCCTGTCGGCCATGTCCGTGGACCGATACATCGCCATTGTGCACTCCAGAAAATCCTCCTCTATAAGGGTGGCGAGGCATGCCCTGATCGGGGTGGTGGTGATTTGGATACTCTCCCTGGCCATGGCTGCGCCAGTCATGTATTACCAGAACATTTTTCACAGCGGACAGAATCACACGTTCTGCTGGGAAGTGTGGCCCCCAAACCAGAAGAAAGTCTATGTGGTTTGCACGTTTGTGTTTGGTTATGTGCTGCCTCTGCTGCTGATTTCCTTCTGTTACGCAAAGGTAAGGAGAGCTTTTCGCACGGGCCATGGCATGACTGTGAACATTTTTGAGCAATCCAACACATATCTTACCTCTATTTCCTTGCTTACAGGTTTTAAATCACTTGCACAAAAAACTGAGAAATATGTCCAAAAAGTCAGAGGCATCAAAGAAAAAGGTACGTATTGAGCTGTCCTTTGGAGGGGTGAGAGTTTGGCCATATGTTGGCAAACTTGTCCGACTGTAATCAGGAAAAAAAAAAACACACTAAATACACACTGGATAAGATAGATAAAAAAAATGGGATGATTTGTTACCTGTTGACTTACTACGAATATGTTGGATTTAAAATAATAAACAAAATACAATAAAATAAAATATGACTCTGAAATGTCAAAATTTTAAGTTCATCTGGAAAAAAATTCTAGTCAAAAAAACATTTTTACAAATAAGTCACCACATGAACACTTGAATTCAGAATTAAACAATGAGCTGCCATGATGATAACGTTTCCAATGAGGATGAATGATGAAAAGCACACATATGGCACACTCGAGCAAAGTGGGTCTAAAGGGCGATGTGCAATCAAACCACCCTCTAGCCTTCATTATACCCGCTGGATTCACGGCCATCTAGCTTCAGAGCCAGTTATCTGCTCTTGCCCGCTTGATTGTCTGTCTGTCTGTCTGTCTGTTGTCTTTCATAGCCAGTCAGTTCAGCAGCACCGTCTGATAACGGCCTTGTGCTATGGAACCACGGAGTGCCGACTGCTGGCCTGCTGCTGGGAGGGGAGGAATTGATGAGAATGTGAATGTACTTTGATTAGCATCACCCCAACATACATGCTTTATTGACTGAGGCTTAAAACAGGAATTTCACATACTCATCCCACTGTACAGAATACTGATGGAGAATACACAGGGGACATGTTACACTGACAGCTTTGTGACAAACAGTCAGCAAACAGTGCATTAAAGAATACATCATTTAACCTGGCAGGATAGCAAGTGTAAAACTACAACTAATGTCAGAACGGACTGTTTACACACACACACACACACACACACACACACACACACACA